>NC_137463.1:29313164-29547036 GCF_964235325.1 Thermobia domestica | reverse complement strand
CTTCTTTATTCTCCATCCCTTCTAGCCACTTTAAAAATTAGTGACAGTGGTGGCTTTTGAGGGAAGTCACATTGACAATATCGAAATTTTGTAACTACAAACTAAGGGAAGAAAATATAATACAGCTTCAGGAAGCTTTATACCAGAATTAGTACATTACATGAGTTTTTTTTTTTTCCGTAGCTTCTACCGATAAAATTTAATGCGTAAGGAGTTGGATTTACAAAGCCTCCTTTATATACAGTATTCACCTTGTCTGTCCATGTATTCGTCTGGTAGACAAAAAATGTGTTTCCGTCCATCCAAGAGACAAAAAATGTGTATCCGTCCATTCAAGAGACAAGAATGTGTTTCCACCCATCCAAGAGAGAAAAAACGTGTATCCGTCCATTCAAGAGACAAAAAGAATGTGTATCCATCCATCTATCCAAGAGACAAAAAGAATGTGTATCCATCCATCCAAGAGACAAAAAGATATGTATCCGTCCATCCAAGAGACAAACAGAATGTGTATCCATCCATCCAAGAGACAAAAAATATGTATCCGTCCATCCAAGAGACAAAAAGAATGTGTATCTGTCCATTCAATTCCCTGAAATTGTTGTAAAACTTAACACGTTATTTGTTTGCAGATGAACTACAAAAATAATTATGAATGTTTAAAGAAAATCACTGAACTCAAATACTCTCATTTTCCATCCATCGCCATATCGCCATTTCGTTTTTTACTTCAACTAACTCATATCGCTTACCGCCGTACTGGAATTTACTGGCATCATCAACTCCTCAACATGTCGGTTTTGTGCATCTGTAATCCGTTTTACGATGAGCATTAACTGTCAGATAGGAAATGACTTTTCGAAATGGCGAGTGCATTTATTTCAGGTAGATCCCTGATATGAAGGAAAACTCTGAAGAGGTCTTTCAGGATTGATGTCCGCAGCGTTTAATCTTGATGCCCTACGATGCAGAAACTCTAAGCCTACGATTACTCCCTTTCCATCACGAAATTCAGTTCGTTGAATGGAATTATAAATTATCCTATTGTACCTGAATTAGAAATTAGATTTCTGAACTGTCAGCATCTAAGGTCATTTAGCCCGTCACGTATATGAGGAATGACGTCTCTCGGCGAGCATACTATCCGATGAAAGGGGAAGGAAGGAAGTGGCCTGGAACCATTATGTTAGGTATCATCCCGACATTCGCCTGGTGTGAATGAGGAAAATCCAGGAAAACTCATTTAAGGTGGCTGGCCTGAAAAAGCTGTTCACTTTTTCGACCGAGTGTCCACGCTGGGAATAGAAGCCGGGACCGCTTGCACTAAGGGCGAGAGCATTAGCGACTACGCTACCCGGGGCCACCATATTGTGCAATTAAGGAAAGTTGGCGTCTTGCAGTTGGTCAGAAAGGGACCTTGAAGGCGTTGTTATAAAAGGTTTTGCAACGATCGAGAAACATGTCTGGCGACATACTTTCAATGTTTACAACTCATAATTCTGTAATTTCCATAAGAGGATGATTCGTAACGTAAGATTTCCAAATCCTGTTTATAAAACAAATCATCTCAGTCTGTAAGTAACACTAATATGGAATCTTCAATGCATTTAGGAGTTGCGGATTGCATGAGTTGCAACCTGAGAATGCTAGTCTCATAGTTCGGGCATTTTTGCATGGAATATTTGACAGAAGATTCAACATTTAATTACTGGTTGGCTAGTCGCAACATGAAAGAACACTGCATTGATTGGCGACCAATCTCATTCGTTTTGTTTACAGTACGTGTAGACATCTCAGAACGTCTAGCTTTCCTTAACCGCCAATAGTTATGTGTTTTCGCTATACGCTCCGAGTCTACAGAGAGAACTTTCCAACGTTACGCGCTATTCACTGTACACAGAACATATTGATTTAGCCAGGTTGACCACTTTTAATTCCCTTATCTTGTGCTGAGGACTTTTCTTGGAAATCCCTACGAAAATCCCTTTCGAATGAATGCGCTTTTTCTCTTTGCGTTTTCCCTGTCTCTGGAACTTTCCTTTCAGAAGTGAAACCACCTTTATTGCAGAACTTGCGTTGTTTGAGAGTTGATGGGTCTCCAATGAAATTCTCTCCTCTCTCTCTCTCTCTCTCTCTTTTTTTTTCTCTCTCTCTTACTCACATATAACGAGAACTCATTTGCACTGTAATCGGAAACTCTACGACTACTTTTTCTAACAAGAAACCAGAGTGTAACAAAGGTCTATATGTAAATATCTTCAGTGGTGACCGAACTACAGGATTATTTGACGCAGCTCTTGGGAAATCCGTGTTCTTGTAACTACATGTTTTAACCGATTTTCTCATTCTTCTATTTTCAGTAAAATGTTTCGTTGAAGTTTTTGCAGCCTCAATATTTTTAAATCTTAAATTTAAATTATTGTTTTCTGAAAGTTCTAAAATTTCTCTTCACCATTTCTTTAAAAAAAAGGGAAAAAAAAGAATCGTCCTTTACTTTTAGGGAAGTAAATAGTTAAAAATGGTAGTGTTCATAGTGAAAACAGCATTTCTTGTAGCAGATAGAAAGTTGCTCTGAAGATTATGTGATTCTAGTGGTGACGTACAGTTTCTCACGATGCAGTTTCACACGGTGCTCATTATCGAGCAACTTCACAGGTCCTGTTTATCGGATTAACCATTTTGCAGGTGTCGTACACTTTCACATGGTCCACTTGTCAATCATTTGATTCATCCTGAAAACGCTTTCACCATAGGGGGAGGGAGGACACAGAACAAGTATCAACTAAGTAAGAACAAAAAATAGCAAATACAAGTTAAATAAACAGTTGCAATTAATACTAGAGGAGGAGAGCTTAGGAAATGTTTTACTTTAAAAAATTAATAATAATAATAATAATAATAATAATAATAATAATAATAATAATAATAATAATAATAATAATAATAATCACAATAACCGGAAAATGAAATAACTAAGTACAAGACATAACGAAAGATAAGCAAATAAAAGTTACAGTAAAGAAAGAGAGAAAATAATAACATAAACAATATGAAATTGAAATAAATAAATAAATAATAATTACAAAAACTATTGCAAATTGAAATAGATGAAAACAAGAAAGAATAACAAATGAAAAAAATAAGAACAGAAAAGAAAAAATCAAAAATTGTACAGTAATCATTAGGAATAGGAGATAGAACAATCACAAATTAAAATAAATAGATTTTTTTGAAACCCGACTCGACTCGAAACAGACATCTTTGAGCTCGACTCGAGAACTCGTCTTGAAAAATTTCTTCCAACTCGACCCGAATTTAGGTCAAGTTTCGAGTCGAGTTGAGCCAAATCGAACCAAATCCTGTGTGTAGTTTCAAGTACTCCCTTCAAGTATCCTACATAGACAATATAATTATTATCAATGATATTACTACTGCTACAACTTATTATTATTATTATTATTATTATTATTATTATTATTATTATTATTATTATTATTATTATTATTATTATTATTATTATTATTATTATTATTATTATTATTATTATTATAACAAAGCGTATAAGCAGGTGGTTTATATCTGAATACCAAAAACTAATTGACTGCCGACCTCGGTAGCTGTGAAGTCTAGGAGGCAAGGACATCGTTCACGAGGTTCTCGGTTTGAGTTTCGGAGGAGCAAGTATTCGGACTCGAGCCAAAAATTATGAAAAGTTATAGGGCGCCGGGCAAACGTGTTCAAAACTGCTCAGCCCGGATTTAGGGTTGTCAACGGCTCGAGCGGCTCGGGTCACAGCTCTTCACTCTCGAGCCGAACCGAGAAGTTAGCCGAGCTTACAACTCATCCAACCGAGCTGGGTCGAGCCATGGGCTGAGTTGAGTCGAGTCAAACCTTGCCAATGGACTTGTTTGAACTCAGTCTGCTCAAGCCATCGTCTCAATTGAGCCGAGCCGATGGTTCATCCCAACCGAGCCGATTCGAGTTGTTCGCTTAGTTGAACCGAGCAGAGCCGGTTAATATCACTACCCAGGTTGGGCTTCTGCTTGGGCTCAACAATTTGACCGTGCAGATCTCAGCTTTGGTGGTAAGAACTACAGTATATACTTACATTGGTGCTCACGACATTTGAGTCTGTATCGTTATAAAAAAAAAATCTATTGTTGTCTCGTTATTGCGAAGAGACGAGATGCGAATAGTGTCCCTCTCGTGACATTACTGCTTCAAATCTCATGGTTTCATTTCCCAGTCTAATCAAGTCATCATTTCAAAACAAGTTAAAACGAGCTAAGAGAGCGAGCTATTTATCAAACTCGATTCGAGAAAAATGCTTTTGACTCGACTCGAAACTTGATTTGGAATTCAAGTCGATTTTTAGCTCGACTCGTGACCATTCTTAAACTCAAGCATTTGTTTAAAGTCCACGCCATTTCCTAGTTTCTCCAGAACTAATTGCAATCTGAAGTCAAGATGGATGTAAGTTGACTTTCTACGCTTTTTCGGATTGCAATTTTTAAGCCCTGTCTCGCAAAAGCATGAAAACTAGACGTCTCATCTGTTTCTAGCACACTCGCAAACTCCAAGATACGTGATATACTTTTAGATGTGCTGCGGTTTAATTTATTGCGCCAACCCTCCACTGCATTGTTTGTTCTGTGTCTTTGACAATTGCAGTTCTATATATCTTTGAATGTTTGGAATGTCCATTACATTGTTCAATGAAATAATCGTTTAACTCTGGTCAGAACGGATTTTCTGGTCAAAACGGACAGTCCTCCATGACGATGAGCCAACCTTCATCGATCTGCTTGATAATATTAATGCTAAGGTACTACACATACGAACATGATTACGTACATTTTCATTGTTGAGGTATTCTTCGACGAGACCTAAAAAGCTTCCACCAGATGCTGTGGTTAAAATGATAACAGTAGCCAGAAACCTGTGATTTTCGCATAACACGTACAGCAATAATCCTTCTTACCATTTCTAAGAATTTCATTGACGTTCCATTTTCTTATGCCCTTTGTTCAGAAATAATACTGTATTTGTCAAATTTTATTCCATGTGAGAACTCCGTCTTTTTTTCTTTTTTCCTCCATTCTACTCTTCTGCTTCTTTTTCTTTCTTAATTGTTACTTTCTTTCGTTTCTCCTATCATATTTTCAACCGTTGTTCGTTGTGACTCAAGTTGGCCATCGTCAGTAACACCAAAACTAAGAAGAGCTGATAAGCAAAACTGGTGTTCCACATCAACTTGAACGGATAACAACATACCGGGACTTTACTTATTATAGCAAAGTAATATTTGCATCGTTTAGTTATAAAGGAAGGTAAATGTTTGAATTACAGAAAATCAAGAGGGGAGAATAAGTAGCTCGGGAAATTAGGTGGGTCAAGAAGATGCTTCCTTTTTCTTCTATGAATAGGATAAAAGGTTAGATTCACTGCTAAATGTTTGTGTGTATCATATCACATAAGATTCACCACTCTGCAATTCTTCCCATTAAAACTTCAATTTATGCATAAATTAAAATATATTTAATTCTCAAACCCAAGTGGGCAATTGCCCCCCCTGCTTCCCCTTGTTGTACATAGCTCCCCGAAACAAAACCCTAAATACACAACTACTAGTAGCGGTATTCAGTACGAAAATTCCATGGCTTAAAACGTTTCAGCAATCCTGTCTCCAGTTTTTTTCTTTCAAAACATTATTTGTTTAAAGATGTTGCGGAATTTGAAAAAGAAGATTAATAAAACGTTAGTAAAATTTGAAGAAAAGCTGAAAAGAACGTAGTATGAAAGTAAACTCTGCTAAAAGCGATAAAGATTATCACGTGGAACCATGTACATAAATGAATGAATGGGTTTGCGTTTATAATAAAAGATTAACAATATTAAAATATTTCCCCTTGAATGTTATGCAACATTTAACTTGTTGGTGTTTTGAGGGTTGCATATCAACATTGCACGACACGTACATTTTTGAATGAATAGAATATGGATAGCCACCGTTTAATTCACTGTTCCCTCTGAGGATGTTAACGGTTAGACTCCATTGACGAACTCGGCTGAGATAATCGCCGCAGTTATCTATTGTTAAAAATCAGAATTTAAAAATTCGCTTTCGTTGAAAAGACTGTGTGGAGTAAAGCACAGTCGGACATATTAACATTACAATCTTATAAGGCACACTAGCATGATCTTAATAAATATTAGATATAGACAAAAACAATGGAGATTGGAACGGAGCAGTCAACAAATATACAAGCAAGAGAGAATAAGTGATAAGTTTTGGGTCCTAGGTAGTTTAGGGATGAAAAAAGCGTTTTTTTTTTTTTATGTCAGTCAGTCACAGGTTTCTAGAAAAGCCGAAAAATCGATATTTCGATTTCTCCAAAACCGGTTTTGTTTTTTCTCAAACCGAAAGCCATTTGATAGAAAAACATAAACTTGCTTTTTGAAAGAAAACCGAAAAACCGGTTTTTATGCCCACAATTAGTATCGTTATTAGAGAAAACATGAAGTAAAAAACTGAAATAAAAGCAAGGATAGGAATGACGAAAGAAACATTTAGGAAAAAGAAAAGTACAAATACGAGGTGTGAAGTGTGTTACAAAAATAGAGAGTGATTTTCTCGCAACGATTAATTTTATTATTTTTACAAATCAAGGTTATCCCATTCAAAATAGTTTCCTTGGGCAGCTATACAGCAATGGAAGCGTTGTTTCTAGTTTCCATAGCCGTGCTGGAAGTTTTCTATTGGGAAACCTTCCAGTTCATCGGTTATGCTCTTCTGGATATCATCAAGGCCGCGTTGGCTCAGTGCCCTCCCCGCTGGTCTAGTGGCTAGCACGTGCGCCTTTGGTGTACGGGGTCCCGGGTTCGATTCCCGGTGGGAGAGCCTTTGTGATTTTAATTGTCCTCGATGTTTCTGTGTTCGTGTCTCTGTCGTTCTAGATCATTGGAAAAGCAAGTTAAAATGAGTAAAGCAAGTAAAATTAGTAATAAGTAGTTCAAGTTTCTGAGGCACGTTCGGTGAGTCAGTTAACTTTAAAAAAAAAAAAAAAAAAAAAAAAAAAAGTGGTAGAGCGTTCACCTCTGGTGCGTGAGGTCCCTGGTTCGATCTCAGCTCGGACCAAGTGAACTTTGTGGTGGACAAATACTGTGCCCCTCTCCGTTTCCTCCTACTTTCATCATTCCACTATTTCATTCAGTCCTCATTATTACCGTCTCATTTAGCCTGCACGACATAGTCGTGGGACGTAAAACTGAAATATTTCACTTCATTTTGGATATCGTCCAAAGTACCGAAATGAATATGTTATCCAGAGTATCAAAATGAAGCACTTTCTAGTTGTTTTGGAATAAAGGGGATAAAAAGATACCGCAGGGGCTGACAGCCGAAGAATAAGAGGGCCGAGGAACCACAGGAATGCTTTTTTCTGCTAAAAATTCTTTGATGGAAACTGTCGTGTAGCATGGTTCTTTTGGAACCACCTTGGCGGACAGTTTTCTTATGTTAAAATCCGGTGTTAAACACACTCAAATTAAACTCATTGCTGATCATTCTCACTGTCAGTCGACGAATTGACCTTACAAGAAACTACTGTATACTCTTTTCACATTGTCATCCGTTTTCGAGGTTGAAGATCTCCTTGTACGAGATTTGTCTTCTACATCCTCTCGGCGTTTTAGATAGGATTTGTATCCCATCTGAACACTCGTGCCGTAGATACAGAATGTTCTCCGTAAGCCCTTTGTAACTTTTCATAAGTCACAGTAGCAAATTTGCCCAACTTGATACAAAATTTTATGCCAGAGCAATGTTCAAATTCCTTTGTCGGTTCATTTTAGTAACGCACCTCACAAACACAACTTCGCTTCAAACGCTCTCAACAATCATGTAGCAACTGAACCAAGTTCAAACTTGTACAGTGTCAGCGGTAAGAGTTAACTGCCGTATGAAGGTCGAGGCAGCAGCATTGTCGGTTCGTGCCAAGGATGTTATAAAATAGAGGATCTGCCCATACAACAAAATCGTGAAGCCATACGTCACAGCTTCGCCACACCTACTCTGCCCACTGCGCGCCACTAAGATCGCAATGTTTCGAGCCAACAATTATGGCGGAAGCGAGAGTAGCCAATCAGACGTGCCGGTTTAGACGATGCTCGTTTGTTTTTTTTAGCTTCATTGAGTTCATATGATGAAGATACGTATGGGCAGATCCTCTATTTTATAACATCCTTGATTCGTGCACTATGTTCCCAGTCTCATTACTTTTCTAACACACTGATATAGTCTCTCTTTCAATAAAAAGTTTCGAAATAAAAAAGATTCAGTAAAAGTGTTGAAGTAGAAACATGTAAAGGTGACTAAAATAGTATACGAGGCTTCCGAAATGTGGGTGTGGAGAAGAATTGAGGAAGTTAGTTGTGTCGAGTGAGAAGCTATTAGAAATAGTGCAGGAGAAAGAAACAGACATATGAGCAATTACATAGAGAAATGGAAATTAGCTGAGATATTGGGTGAGAATAAACTGTATCCTAAGGGGGATGCTAGAGCGTATTGTGGAAGGAAAAAAGGGAGGCGGAAAGAAGCTACGCTGGATGGACGGTATTAAAACTGAAAATTGCTACTTCAAGAGGGAAAAGGTTAGTAGATCTTGGTGCACGAAAGCTTGCGGCAAGTGACCTGCCAATAATGACAGAATACCAATGTTAATGATCTACGTACAAGGGCGCCCATCAGGGGGAAAAGGTGGGGCGCTTGTCCCCCCCCCCCAAGAGAAGATCGTACTTGGGAATATCGAAAGCCCAATATAATTTTTACATTAGTTATAGCAAAATTTGAAACTATATTTAAAACCTCGCTTATATTTGCACCCCCCCCTTGGAAACCACAACATGGGCACCCTTGTCTACGTATCCTGTTTCTTAAAAAATTTGGAATGCATACTTTTCTCTAGTGATAATACAGTATTTCATCAATTTCATCATAGGTTACGTATATTCGTTAATTACTCTAAATTTAAGTTCAATTATTGTTATCCAAATAGTTCTTATCTCCAAAATAGATGTAACTAGTTTTCTCTTCCAACACCTCTCATGCATCTGACAGAAGACATGTATATACCTAAAGATGATTTGTTTACTTTTGGATTAATGTACGTAATCTAAAGATAAATTTATGGTTATCTATCTTTCAGTGAAGTATTTAAAAATGATTTATGAAAGGTGACGTTAAGGTACCGCAGGGACAAAGGAGCTTCTGTGCTAGAAATTAGTGACGTCAATGCGGTACACCACTACAAACAACACGTTCTCTTCCTAGTATAGACAAAGTATGCTGTCACGTGGTTTCAAAGTTGTCACTAGTTCTATCCTGCTACTGATTAAAAAAAGAGAAAAAAACTCCAAAGTAAGATAGGGTGGAGAGGCAACCTCCTGCAGTTGAATCAACTTCGTGTTTGAAATCTGTCTCATAATTTGACGGCGGCTGTTTCTAAATGACTTTGGTGTTAACTAACTTGGGAACGTAGGTTCATTCTCGTGAATGATTTAGCGCTTAATATCCGGAGGGAATTGGTTAAATATACGACATTTCTGGTACGAAGTTAGTATGCTTGTGGTACGTTTTGAAGAGAAACTTTGCATGAGAGGGGGAAAAGGGAAATTTGAGAGGGAAATTTCTAGTGAAATCATTGACGGCTAAGCTAAGAGCATTCATAATGGCTTTACTTAGTAGTTGCACTGTTTCCAGAGAAAGACACCAAAGTTTCAATCTGTTTGTTATCTTTATTAATGAAATTAACATCTCATACCGCAAATTTGACTTCAGAATTCTTTTTTTTTTTTTTTAGCCTGACCTCAAAGTAGAAGGTCGTTTGAAAATTCCCTTTATGAGAATTTCTCTCCACCATGAGGGAAATATTAGACTGCTTTGGATGTAATTTTCTGTGAACATCGAAATTGTTGGGGAAAATTTCCTGTGAACATTACCTCGCTTTTAGATTACCAGTTAACTAGAGGTCGTTCCAAGCTGGGTTTTGTCGAGAGAGAGAGAGAGAGCTGAGAGAGGAGATGGCACAGTGTGAGAGATATGTATGTGGTGTGGTTACGTGTCGGAAATTCATGAATAATCATGAAATTTCTTCGTTGCGGTCTATTCTATCTTGTTCTCTAGGGATAATAATAACCCTCGATAGATATAGAAGACGCAGAATATTCTTAAATTGTTTCGAATGGTTAAAATAATAATAAAAAAGTAGTTTCACCGTTAGCGGGGTTAAGAAGATTGTTATAAAAGATAAAATGCTGGCTGCAAATCGACCGGGCGGAAACCAGAAAGCAGAGGAGATAGATCTTTTAAGAGGGGTTACTTATGCCTTGTAAAGCAGGAGATTTGTTGCTTTTAGAAGCCGGATGTTATCTTAATTATTTGTGGAAGAAGCCTGAGTGAAATAGAGATGTTTTGTTAATTTTGTTCCTGGTCTCGGTTGGTTAGCTTGGAGATTGACGTTCCTTTTCAATGCCGAGACAATGTGAGAATAGACCTGGGGAAGTGTTTACTTTGGCCATTTCATTCATTTTTTCGATTCCTCGATTCAGTAACTTGTTCTTTCGGTTTCGATGCTCCAGCTGCGCATTGATAAGTAGGACCGCTTTAAAAGTGTATAGTGTAGTAGAATAGAGCAAATAGGGATAAGTAGGGTAAGGGGTAGAAACGGGTTAGGTTAGGGTACTTTTGACCCATTTTCATAAAAGTGTGAGGAACCGAAAGAAAAAATCAAAGAATCGAAAAAGTGAATGAAATGGCCAAAGTAAAAACTTGCCTAGACCTGGGTCACAATCTTCGTGACCCGGAGTGACACAGTCTGATCTGCTGACCCGAGACAACGAAACATGTCATACACATGGAGAGTCTGGATTAGGCTACTAATGCATTTCTAACAAATACGATTATGTCATTTATCTTCTCACTAAATGTATCATTTTCTCTTTCTCTCCTGCTGTATGTGTCAAAGCATTCCACAGAGAGGATTCATGCCTGTTTCGTCTACAGCCCTGGTGGCAATTTGAAATGAAAAATGAAATTTTACGTCCCACGATTATGCTGGCTAGACTAAGGGAGACTGTGATGATGAGAAATGAATGAAAATGATGGAATGAATAAAGTGGGAGGAAACCCACGAACACTGTGTTTGTTCACTATAAAGCCCATTTGGTGCGAGCCGGGATTGAACTAGGGACCCCTTGCATTAGAGGCGAACGCGCTACCACTGGGCCACCGTGGTCCAATAAATATCCTCCTTGCAAATAAGGTTCAGTTTTGGGAATTGCATATTCTAAGGGAGTATGTGGGACTTAAGTAGTTTTTATTGTATTTATTTTGGCGTTTGCAAGATTTTCCAGACTATTAGACCTTGACATTTTGTATAAATGTCTTTCCACCCTAGGCTGAAAATAAGGCAAATGTCGGTAATTGCATATTCTGGTGTAGGGTGGGGCCTAAAATAAGTGTTCTCTTCGTATTTGTGTTATGCACTTGCATGCAATATTGGAGGAATATAATGCAGGGAGTGAATTTAAGTAAAAAGATATGACGAAGAAACACAAGAGTAATTAATAAAACGATAAGCTAGAGAGATAAAATTATGTTAAAATATTGTATTGTCATCATGCTTACATATCTGTATAAAATTTCAGAGCTCCGGTTTGTAAGAAATACCCTGATATTTAAATTACAATGTTTGATTCAAACAAGCAAATAGAAAAGTAAACTAGCAAACCATTGTAGAAATGGAGGAAAAGTCAATAATCACCATTTCCTATGGTGTTGCAGAGGAGATTTAAGTTTGGGGTTCGCGCCAAGTGAACTTTGTGGTGCTCAAACAGCGTGTGTGGGGTTGGGGTTTCTCGGTGTTCTCCCGTTACCTCTCTTCCTTCATTCCACTATTTCATTCATTTCTCATCTTCACTGTCTACTTTAGCCTAGCCGGCATAACATTTGGATGCAAAACTCAAAGATTTCATTTCATTTCAATTTTGGGGAATCTCGTCTCGAAAAGATGTCACCAGTGCTTTTTCGTCTCGAAAAGTGTATGTTTTTCTATCGAAAGACTTTTTTGCTTCTACCTCATCAAGAAAATCCTGCTTCGTCTCGTCTCATGGGCATTTCTAATTTCATGTTGTAATGTACCACGTGCTTATGTTTATAACATTACACGTGCTCCTGTTTGTAAACAACCAACCACATGTATTTATGATGGAATACTACACCTTACGTTGGATTACTACAAGAAGACGACGTTGGATTACTACGACGAACCACAAGCACCACCTACAGTCACATGACGTCAAGGGAGAGTAGCAGCGCCACCGCCGCCCGCAGCGCCTATATAACGAAGAGGATTCAACGACATTCACCAGTCTGCGATTGGTCACCCCCTTCCTCTAGCTTCCCTGGAGCTCTAGGAGAAACCCAACCCAAAAGCCTCTAATTTGCTGCGGAACTCGGCGTCCTACCTCTTGCCTTAGCTTCCACGGAGCTCTGTCAGGATCCCAACTTGAGTTTCTTAGCCTGCTTCGGTGCTGTCTGACTCCTGCTTGCTTCGGATCATTGAGGTTTCCTACTCCACTCTTCTTAGCTTGCCTGGAGCTCTGTAGAGACCCTTCCCCAAGCCTGCACGGTCTTAGGCTACCGTATCTCTTCCTTACATTTCTGTAAATACTGTTGTATTATATTAGATTTCTATAATAAAAACCGTCCGCGGGAGTCGATTCCGGACTTTTAATTTACTCCAGCTAGCTCCACCTACCCCTACAAAGGAAAGAACTTTACAGTATATACAGAATACCATTTTTACGCTTTTACCCTCGTATAAGGTACTCTTCTTCGAAAAGAGGTATCTCAAAATATCCTCTCTTAATGTTCAAGGAAAAATAATAAAACGGATATCCACATATCAGATTCTTGTTATTTGGCCTATTTCTCACTTGTTGTCTGTTCGTAGTCTAAAAAATAGAATTTCGTTCTTCGAATTCATCTTTCAAACTTGGGTTTATTATTAACATTCAGAGCAATTCTTTAAATAATTGTTCAAATATACATATAAATGGTTAGAATTGCTAGAGGTGTATATTTGAACAATTTTTACCAGCACTAGTCAAATTATCTGCGAAAGACAAATGCAGTTTTTTTTTTTTTTTTTAATCTTTTGAGTTCGATTTCCTTCTTTGCGTATAACAGCTATAATCAGAATGTTGACTATTCGTTTCAAACTTTACTTTCTAGTTTAATGAATGAGAAACATCAACTGAAGAGTATCTGACAATGGATGCCACGACTAACAGCTGATAATAGTTTCATTTTAATTCTCAGTAGTTGATATTAGCTATCTTAATAATTAGCTCTTTTTCAGTTTTGCATCAGAATAATTGCGGTGCACGCTTCAATCCATTACAATCTCCTGCGCAATCAATCATACTAAAACTCTTTTCGGCTCTCGATTCATTAATCAACTGTTTGCAGAAAGACGAAAGTAAAATCAATAGTTACAACTGTGTTCCAACCAACTGCGACCACGAGCAAAATTCCGAGCCAAAAATCTCCCTCCCCCTTCTCTCTCTCTCTCTCTCTCTCTCTCTCTCTTTGTAGACTTGCAAACTATGCGATAGTACCTTGAAGCGTTAGTCCGTTTTTGCGCTCAATGGTCTCTGACTCAGGGACCATGGTTCTTGGTCTAGAGGTATCTAGAACCACTCCCTCTAAATTTTGGTAATGGGAACGTTGGTCCATCCCTTTCAATTGGGAAGGAGTATGTAGGAAAATTTCTTAAATTTTAAAAATTGCCAAAAGTAAAAAAAAAAAAAAAAAAAAAAAAGTATGATAGTATAAGGACCAGGGTATGTATCTCATTAAGTTTGGTTGATCCATCTCGTTCCTTTCTATGAGTAAAAGAAGTCAAAAATTCAAATTTTGGACATTTTTGATCTATTGTATCATCATTGGTGAGAGTTTATCATATTATATAGTTATATGGATGAGTATAGGGAACAATTCTGTTTCATTAGACACAGGTACTATGGATCATCCCTCTCAAATTTTGTAAGGGGTACATTGGCCCACCCATCAAATTTGGGAATTCTGATAACATGATGATGAAACTTCAATGCCTCTATGAACACCCAAGTTAAAATGCCAGAGCATGACATGGAAACATTCGTCGTCACCACCGGCCAAGACATGCAAAACCACACCATCTGCCAAGAAAACAATGGCTACTGTGTTTTGAAACCGTCAGGGCATTACTAATGTTTAATTTCTGACACAGGGTGTAAGCATTACTGCGAATACGTACTGCCAAACCATGGACAGGCTGAAAGCAGCCATACGTCACAAACGAAAAAGGACCCTACAAGAAGGGGTGTTGTTACTGCACGATAACGCACGACACATGCAACCCCATGGATCCGTACGCACATCATGAGTGCCAACTGGGAAACTCTTGACCATCCACCGTATAGCTCTGATTTAGCCCCTCTACTACCACTTATTTGAACACCTAAAGAAACGTCTCCGTGGGCGGCGTTTCGATAACACTGGAAGAGAGATAACAGGCTATGGTTACTTGGTTACGGAACCTGGAGCAACACTTCTTTGCAAAGAGCATAAACAATTTGGTGTCAGGTTGGAATGCATGTTTGGACCGCAGTGGTTCCTATGTCGAATGTTAGTGTGATACTATATGTGATACTTATGATATTTGTCTCTGCAGATTTTTCAGTAAATCGAAAATTCACCTTACTTACTTTATTGATACACTTCTGTACTTAGCAGTAAACAAGTTTTAAATATTTTTTTAACATATGGTTCTACGGATATAATAGACCGAATTAAACCATGATTCAACTATTTAATAAATTATCAATGCGTTTACATTCACATTAATATCCGTTTACATTTTCATATATTACATTCATATATTTAATAGCCAATATGAGAATATAACATTGTATTATACAATATTTCCGCACATCTAACAGAAACAAAAATGTTTATCACCACAGAAACAAATTGGTTGGTTGGATTACGAAAGTTATAGTTTTATGTCCCATGATTATAATAGTATGTGCTAAAGGAAACAGATAACTAACGAAAATAAATGATTATGAAAGAAAAGTTGGAACGGGAAAATCTCGAGAAAATCCACGGACACATTCTAGGATCGAATCAGGGACCTCTCGCACTGTAGATGAGCGCTCAACTACTCAGCCGCCGTGTCCCCTTGTTGGTATGGAGTTTAGCGTCTGTTTCTGAAGGCTATATGAGACATGGATCTACAGTTTTATATGGGCTCTAAGCCGCATGAGCTCTCACTGAGAATCGAATACGAGTATCTCGTACCAAAGATGCGTTCGTTAATCAGCCCGAGAGAGCTCAATGGAGAGACAAATGTTGACAATAGTACCTAATATTGTTATAGGACATGCCCTTCAATAACATTGGTTAAATGGCAAATTGTGCTACACTAGCAATCTCTAAATAGGCTGTCAGATACCTAAAGGGTTCCAACTTGCAACTAAATGAGCCAAAAATAGTGTTCCCCTCGAGAATGGACGAGACGAGAAATAACATTTTCTCGTCTCACCTCGATAAGCTTTCATCGACATATTTAGTAAATTTATCTATTTGACTTTTGGAAGTGATTTTGATACAAGTTTGCACTTAGCAATAGAAAATTCAAATGCTATGTAGGGATATCAATAATTAGCATCAGTTAAAAAAAAATAGACATATTGTCCATGTTTCTTCATGAATCTTCGTACCCAAACGAACATAAGAGTTGTTCATAGCGAAGAATTAGTGGTAACTGATTTTAACAAAACATATTTTCGGAGTTCATATATCGATTCCTGGTTAGGGCACTCGATCAAAAAAGTGTAAAAACTTTTCAGGTCAGCTATCATAAGTGAGGTTTTCCTCACACCAGGCAACTACCGGGATAGTACCTAACATACAGGTCCCAGACAGCTTCCTTCCTTCCTTTTCCTCGGATAGTGTGATCGCCGAGAGACGGCACACAGTGAGGCCAAGGCAGACAAAATGGAATGTCATGGAAGTGACATTTTGGGCGATAATCTATACGTTTTCTATAGTAAATGAACCGAGGAATCCGGTTGTGATAATGATTTTGCAATTCGCATTCTTTTGCAATTAGTAAATTGTATTTAAAACGCAACAATGTTGAATTTGTTAAGTTTACGTAGGTTTATTGAGAGGTAAAAAACAGTTTTGCTTTATGGAACAAAAATAGCTGCCCTAACGTGACTGATGTGAATATAGGCAAGCATGCGGCAAACAATTGGTTCGCCAAAAACAAGTTACATAGGAGGGGTAATTTGAGCAAAATAGTGAATTTTTCAAGGAATTGCACACATGTCTAGGCTTATAAAAAAAGCTCCGCTGAACTCCGCTCTAGCTAAAACGTTTTCATGAAACTACTGTGTTAAACTACTTTCTCTGTAAATTGCATCACAATATGCCGTAAAATGTAGCCATAGCACCGTTGTAAGCTGGCTGACTGCGTTAAGAATACCCAGTTCCCGTGGAGCAACATAGTAGGTAGTATAAATAAGGCCGTGTGCAGCGAGTACTATAAAGTCAATTGGCTGTCATGAAGTTTCTATTCAGTAGTTACAGTAGTTGTTTCAGTGAGAGTGTCTGCTCTTTCCGCATAATGGAAGAAGTAGTAAAATATGGTATACCCGTGGTACTATATGCCTTCTACAGTGCACAAAGTATTGATACATGGGGCCGAAATAATACAAGCTGCAGCTCTGCCTATCGGGTTACTTTCAGAGGAAGCGCAAGAAACTCTGGATATAAGGATTATAAGGATTACAGGCTTCACCACACAAGAAAATGTTCCCGTACAGCCACCAATGAAGATGCGTTCCATAAAATCTTCGAGTCATCAGACCCATACATAACTTTCCTGTTTCCTGAACTAAAGAAGAAACATCTTCCTCTAAGTACTGAAGCTACAGGATTATTCATTTAAATTTTCTTTGAAAAACACTTGTCTTTTCAGTTCCTCCCGTAAATTATTTTTAAAGTGTGTTATACATAAAAGAAGAATATATATATTTTTTACACCGTTGTTAATAGAATGAACAGCCTTGTCCCGACATGAATAAAGCAAGTTGTTTTTTCACTTTCAAATATACAAAAATCGTTTTTGAAGACTGCAATCTATGTTTTGTAATTTCCAAGTCACGGACTTATCAAAACACCCATATAAATGTACAGTTTCTTTGTATTATAATTAAGATATAAAATAACACAATATTTTGTTTTTATATGTGTAATTTCTCTATGATTCCTTATTCTATAATATTATGCAGAGTCGGGCTTCCTCAAATTCTACTTTTTTATATATTTCCGACTAGCACCATCCATTGTTGCAACAGAAGTTCACACAGCTCAATTTAATGTTCTGTCTGCGAAGATATCTCGCGAAATTTTGAGTGCAGTCAGTCGTAACGTTCCGGAAATGGTTTCATTTGATACACCACCACAACATACAAGGGAGCACAACATCGTCTGTTTCTTCTACCAACATTACACTATTATCGAGAATTTTGTCCGTAAAACGGGTGTTTGGCCCCACTGTGCGGCATCCCTCATACATAACGGGCTAACGTGGCCATAGATGCCGAAATCCCAGAAATTTAATTCCTAATAATAATTGGAGTATATGTCGTCGCATGAGAAACCAGAGGAACATAACTCAATTTTTATAGGTTTACAGGAGCGAGGAAAGTAAGTGATTTTAAAAGAAAAATTAAAAAAATAATAAGATGGTAAAAATATTATTGAATAGTAATCAAGGCATTACAAAATGGGTTTCAATACTACACAAATGACAAGATAGCTAACCATAATAGTAATTCAGTTTTTTGCTACACACTATTGAAATGAGATACGTTCCTCTGACTCTCAGCAGATTGTTTTAAAGGAATTGTTCTTGTGGACATACGCTTAATAAATTATAATAGCCTTCAGTTTTCTTATTGCAAACACTAAACATTAACATCTAAATGTTAAAATAGCACTACTAAACACTAAAATAACATTTAATCACTATCACCATCATCATCGCTACCACAGCAATGCACGTGCTGCAGAGATGGTGTGGATCAAGGAGAACTTGACCCACTACCCACTGACCCAGCACTCATCGTGACTCACAACCCACTTGACCCACTTTGACCCATCATGACCTGCTATTACCACCACCCACCGAAACCCATCGTAATCAACTCTGACTCATGATCCACGCCCTCCTCTCCCTGACTAAAGAGTTTACACTTGTGATAAAAGAAGTCTGTGAAATTATTACCAGTCGAGATTTGAATTTCTACGGTCAATCGCTCAAGCATAGCTCTGTTACAATACCGGTGGATCTGACCTTTACGATGTAAAATGGTAAAGTATTTGTCATGGGCCAAATTACAATGAATTTAAATTTAATTAACATATATAATTATTTCCGTGTTGAATTTCAGGCACTCTTCAGTCGAAAATGGGGTGAAATATGAAAGATTTGAAAGTCTCAAATCAAGGTTAAGTAGGTCAAGATAACCAATGTTTTAAAAGTGATACAAATTTTTCCAGAGTTCAAGTTTATTGCTAAACATTAAGGATAACTAAGAATAGATAAAAAAAAATAACGTATTAGATATAAATACTATCTATCTACTATATAATACTAGCTAATTTCAAAAAATATTTCTGCATTTCGATAAAATTAATTTTGGAAATCATTTCAAAGGCATATGCTTCACCTAAAGAAAATGCATTTCACTTACAAAAAATCTTGTTTTGTGTGAGTTGCGTCTTAAAACTTTGTGAAAATTCAAATCATGTGTTACTACGATGAATCTATTTACTTTATACAGTCTTAATCTAACTAATTCCAATGGGTATTAGAACATGATCCAATTACCCTTCGGTACTTCAAATATACTTGAGTATCACAAACTTCCAAAGTAGGAGATAAATAATCAAAAGTTTCCAGAAAATAGGCAAATGGATTACAAGACTCAGAAGATAGGATTATCAGTAGTTTTCATATACCCTACGCTTAATAGAAACGAATTTAGGTATTCAACTGATTACAATTTCTAATCTATTCCATTGCTTATTAATGGTGTAAACAAAGTGTGCGTGAGAGATGATTCTACGTATAAAAACATTAAAAAAAAAAACTGTTTCTATTCAGAGATAAAGAATGACTGGAATCATTGGAATCATTGCTGGCGGCTTCTTTCGGATCGATTGCCGCATCAGTTCCCCGAGTCGTTGTTTTTGAATAGAGAGCTTCAAACTAGAAGCCGTGTTCTTGTGTTGCATGAGCTTTCCTGTTTCCTTTCATGTGTAGAAACACTTACTACAGCCACGTACCCTATCTACAACGTGAATATTTTTCCATTACTTTTATACGAAACAATCTTCAAGAATTTCAATAAGATAATCATTTTTGTAACACTTTTTAAA
Organism: Thermobia domestica; assembly: GCF_964235325.1. Classification (NCBI taxonomy): domain Eukaryota; kingdom Metazoa; phylum Arthropoda; class Insecta; order Zygentoma; family Lepismatidae; genus Thermobia; species Thermobia domestica. The sequence continues at coordinate 29,527,475 of NC_137463.1, read as the reverse complement.
TGGCAGCAGTCAGACACATACCCAGAAATTCATTTCGAGTAGAGTTCAAGGCTTTTACGGACACCCAAATTCATAATGAGTGTAAATTTTACACGTGTGGACAATTTTGCATAAAATTGTAGGCTAGTACCGGTAAGTTATATTTAAAAAATATCGGATTTTCAAAGAAGGAAGGCTTGACAGCAGTATCAAGCTTGTTTCGTAATATTTCTTACCTGATCCACTTAGTATTGTCTCCTTTGGATTAGTTGCCCTTCTTTTCCTCTTGGGTCTAGGGCTGTCATCACCTGATGTTGATGATAAAGAGTCCGGGCCAGCACTAGATAACTAATCATAACTTGAACATTAAGGGGGCAGGCTACTAAATATTTTTCAAAAGCTAACAATTTTTCTTTTGCCAGTTTTTCGTAAATGAAAAGAGATAATGAAATGTAACTTACCTCAATAATAGATAATGTTATTCTACACCCGAAAATACAAATCGAAAGAATTTTCAGTGTTGCCATCCATAGAAATTGCAGTGTGACCAGAATTTGAATTACCCAAAAATCTAGGTTAAGGCAGCGACTAGAAAAATAAACTCAACGGTAATTGATGACTTATGCTATCTGTGTTCTTTGTTAACTACTTTTTAAATAATATTTGTATTTATTTTGTAATAACATATGTCAGTTATTGTCATTCAGTTCAGTATGTCAGTTTTGTCATTCTTCCTAAAGAGCTAAAAACACTACTAAAAAATCAAAAGTCGGCAACAAAAGGCTGTCTGAAAATAACTTGCATTGTCGCGGACTACTACTTGACAAAAATGTAATTTGCACATTTTGCTAGGGAGTAAAAAGTGAATCAACATTTCATTTTGATTATGTAATAATAATTTAATATTTTATATACTTGTTTTTAAAATAACGAAACAGTGTGCTTTCAGTATAAAAATTACTTACCCCAGCTTAAAGCAATGTTACTCACTAAAACGTATTTTTGAAAACTCATCTGACTTTTCGAGCCAGAGAAACGTATGAGCCAATACGTCTCGTTGGTACTGAAAATTGAATGACTTTTTTTTTAGACAGAAGAACGTATTGTATTGGCTGTTACGCTCCTCTGGCTCTAAGGTCAGTTTGTAAATGGGAGATACGTTACTGTCTTTTAACGACAAGAAGAAGATATAGAGTTACGTCGATTTGTCACCTAGTGTGTCTTTCAAAATTATATAGATATATAAAGAAAAACGAAAATCCGATTTTTGGAGTTACGTCCCTCTGGTTCTCATATGACAATATGGAACGCAAAGGTTCACTTTTAATCTCTCAGATATAAGTAACGCAACTGAAATAATTGTATATAATTAATCTAATATTATCACACAAAACATTCCATTAGAAATTAATTCATGTAAAGAGTAAACTTCTTTACTTTTTAGTATGACAATAATTTCGTTAATAATAAAAATAACTGAATATCAGATAACCAAGGATGTTATGAAATAGAGGATCTGCCCATACGTAGCTTCATCATATGAACTATATGAAGCCAAAAAACAACCGAACATCGTCCGAGCTGGCACGTCTGATTGGCTACTCTCGTTTCTGCCATGATTGATTGCTCTAAACATTGTGATTTTAGTGGCTCGGAGTGGGCAGAGTAGGTGTGGCGAAGCTGTGACGTATGGCTTCACGATGTTGTTGTATGGGCAGAGCCTCTATTTTATAACATCCTTGCAGATAACAACAAAGTTTAAGCAGTTTAATAGTTAAAGCTTTCTTGGATCAACAATCTCTCAATTGGTTTCAGGCAGCTTTCCTGTTCCGAGCTTTTTTTTTTTTTATTTCCTTGTAGTGTTACTTCTTTACATGTTGTATTATTATAGTCCTTATATTTCAATCAGGTCTTCCTCTGGGTATTTTTTCTTTGACATTCCCTCCGCAGCTAATAGTGCTATTCTTTCTTGTCTCATATGCGTCCAATCGTTTTATCTCTTCTTTCTTCAACATACTACTTTTTTCTCCTTCCAAACCCATAACTGTCTTTATATATATATATATATATATATATATATATATATATATATATATATATTTATCTAACCATCCAATTTTCGACATTCTTCTGTAGCCACCACATTTCGAAGATTTTTCACTCACGATTTTTCTTCTCGTAGAGTCTATGTCTCACATCCATACAACGCCACACCCCATATATATACTTTCACCAAGCCCTTTCTTCGGTACTATGTCAATATCTCCAGTTAGAAGCTCGTGTTTTTTATTTCAAACGCCTTCTTCGCGTGAGCTATTCTGGATCTCGCATACTGTTTGGAGTTATTATATCGCTTATTTTACACCCTAAGTAACAGGGCGTGTTCCTCTTTCATCTCTTTCACTATATTGATCTTCTAATTTTATTACAGACTTTTGGGGAGGGGGATGGGGGGTGTTTTTTTTTTTCATTAGAAGCTGCGTTTAAAAAAAATGAACATTTTTGCTGTGTTGACTTTTTATGACTTTCGTGTTCAATGCCATTGTTCTTTCTCTGAAGTGGATTATACTGTACAATTAAGAAAGAAAATGAATAGTCGTACTAAGAAAGTACGTTTTCAATTTCCAGTACTTGTGAATTCTATCTCGTCAGTCTGGGGTTGGGTCTCTTGATTGATTTTCATACTGGAATTGCAGTTGTTACTTGTAAGTTATGCAACCCGCATCTCCTAAGTGTAACTTTGGTTGCCTTAACATTTTATCAAGTATCTGGAGTTTATACAGGGCGATCCAAAAGTGTATAAACACCCTAATAAGTTGTAAACGCTGCAATTTAACCAAAGTAACAATGTAAGTAGGGAATAGGGATAGAGAAAAATCTTTAAAATATTCTGAGAACTCATCACAATGATGCCTGCCATCTTGAATCTTATGTGGTTGTCTTAGAGGAAACCATATCATGAGATTTTAATCATGTCATTTTAATAGCAAATTTTCGTGGGCTGAGTAACACTATTATTTTTTTTCTTGTGCTTACCAGTACGAAGTTATGACTGTTTCTTTGTTCTGTCCCCAACAAAGAGGTTAGTCATACGGCAAGGAATGCTCCTGTTATAAGAAGTGTTCTCTGTGGGGCCCGTTCCGGTCAATTGTCAGATGCCATCTGAGTTCCCAGTCACACAAAACCTTCGCTACAATGTTGGAACATGCACCTATAGTCTGTTTCTTGAGATGCTAAACATCTCTAATTTTTATCATATACACAACAGATTTCATATAGTCTCACAGATGTCCACAGTAGTCCAGTGGGACCAAATCAGAGAAACTAGGTGCCCATTTGACAGTACCTCGCTGACTAATCCACGCCTCACTGATCGGGGTACTCACTCACACATGTACTATAATAGGGTGGGCACCATCGTGGTGGAAAAAGTAGGGAATGTCCAATGTTTTGACAGAAGATCTTTTAACATGCGCTGATAACCCATCGCGATTAGAGTCCTCCACACGCCACACACTACATCATCTTGTCGGGAACACCTGTGGATGTGTGAAACCAGTGCGAATTACTATCCGACCAATACCACTCGTTCGATTTGTTAATCTCTTCTAACACGTAAAAGTTTGACGCATCAGTAAACAATACATCAGAGGCGAATGTGGGCTTGTGTCGTAGATGTTACGTAGCCTATTACACAAATTCCAGGCGACGATCTGGATCATTTTCTGCAAGGCGTTGGTCAAGTTGCAACTTATAAGGATTCCACTTATTCACTGACATAATTCACATGATTAAGGTGCGACCAACATCACTAGCTACACTACCCATGAATCTCTTGGTACTTTTACTGAATACTAACACTCTGCAATTGTTGACTCATCTGTCGCCATGGTGGTCTAAGGCTTGAGTTGATCTGCTACTGATCCAGTTTCGTGGAATTTCTTCAGCACCTTAAACAGGTTCCATTTTTGATAGGAGTCCTTTTCGGATGACGGCGGTTAAAATAGTCTGCAGCCACCTTTGTACTTAGTTCTCCAGAGATCAACACAATCTCAGTCTGCTCTGCATGCGTCAAGATCACCTTCTGCTAGTAAGTCACCTGCAACGATACAACAAAGAAACAGTCATAATTTTCTAATGGTTAGCGTTAGAGCAAAATAACATTGTCATTCAATTTCTACTAAACTTTGCTATTAAAATGACATATCACATGCTATGATTTCCATTTAAGACAATTGTGTAAAATTCAAGATGGCAGACGTCATTGTGATGTGTCCTCCAGTCATGTTCCCCACTTACATTGTTATTTTGGTTATATTTTGCAACGTTCACCACTTATTAGGGTGTTTCCGAAACTTTGGACCACCCTGTACATCTTGTATGTGATTTACGGGTTTCATAAATTCAATCTGTCAAGCAAGGAAAACCAAGAAACAAGATCATTTCGATTGATACAAAGTCATTTCGATTCTGATATAAAGTATTGTTTAATCTTATTCTCCATTTGGGAAAACTTTATCCTGAACTTTAGAGTTCAGTTTACAAAATTAAAGTGTTATTTCGAGCAGAACGACTATATTGGGTATGATGTTAGTTTCACGTCATGATGTATAGAGTTCGTTCTTTCTGTACTGTTATATGATGTCAAGATTTTTGTAATAAGAAACTTGTAGATAGTGTTTTACACGTTCTCTCCCTCGGATTTTAACAACCTCAATAAATGTTATATATAGTTACAAAGAAGTTTTAAGTTCTTCACACACTTTAAATGATAATTTTGTTCCAGGAAATCTACTACACTTTCAGAGTAGTTATTCTTAACATTATTTCAACTTCTTAATATTTAAACTTCCTTCTAAAATATTTTTGTCGTTGAACGTTCAATAAATAATTGGTTGAAACTGTTGGAATATGAAATGGGCACAAAGTGCTTATAAATGTGACACTTACTAAGTAAAATGAGTAGTAGCATGTGAAAATAAGACAGATATCACAGACTAGAATACATATAGACGAGCAACTTCCTATACGCGCGATTGAAATCAGTTTGGATCGTCTACACAGCGAAACAACCAATCAACGCTCTCAGTGGGCGGGATCAGTGTCGTCGTGTGTGGATGGCGCTGTCATCGGTCTTGGAACGTGACGTTATGGGTTGTCATAGTAACCGGCGGATTGTTTTCGTCTGCTTCGCATCTCAGTGTTAGATGTAGTGCAGAAAGATCAGATGAGCTAATGGTCACTTTTTCTTGTACTGTCCCTGGACTAAACGTTCCATTCCAGCTTTTTTTATATTAATAGATTTTTCTTTCTTTTAAAGAGTTCGGTTCGAAAATATCTAAGTTCCGCGAAGTACCTCAACAGAAAAAGCTGTTCCCAAATGCAACTAAAGGAGCGAAAATCTAGTCTGTAGTTACTTTCGAAATTTCCACGTAGGTGACGTCAGATCGATTGGTTAGCTCCGTCGTCGCGTGTTAGAGGCGCTATTGTCGCCAAGTTTCCAGTTTTTCGCTGAATTTGCGGTCTGTATATTCTACACTGTAACCAATAACCTTGAAAATAAGTACCTCCTGTGACAGATATGAGATAGTTTGGTTATAAATGATTATAATTTAAGATGATGGATAGATTATGAAGAAATATGATAAGATTATGATGATTTAGGATATGAATATGAGCTCAATGAAGATTATAGATGTAATAGAATTAGAAGAGAGATAGGGCGAAGATTAAGAATAAAGAGGTTAAATAAGATTTTGAGTTTTAGTGCATAGAAGTATTCGGAACGTGGTCATAAGAGTCACACACTTTGTGGGATACGAAAGATATAGTTGAAGATCTTATTAAGCAAAAATAAATTGCTAACAGAAACTAGAAAAATAATTGGATTGAATTTGAGTTTGGCGTCCTGTTCAGCAACGAGGCTATATATGACGTGGACTTACAACGTAACGTAGGATCCGAATCACATGAGCTATCGCCGGAAATCGAACCTAAGTCTCTCACGCCCAAGACGGGTACGCTATTCACATAGCCTCGAGGGAGCTCTAGAAAACTACTGCTTCCACCGATATGCACTTTTTCTTTCCTAGCGAGACTTTTTTTCTTTAATTTTTGATTGTTTTTCAGGATTTTCTCTTCAGAATGTTGTAACTAAATGTTCTTTCATATTTTAATTGGAAAATAAAGATAGAGCTTACTGTTACTTCTCCACTAAAATTGAAATATTTATTTAAAATCCTCAAAAATTGTCAGAGGTAAACGCCGCGGGAATTTTTTTTGTTCCTTTATCTCTGTTTTCTCCGAGGCGTTGCATCCCCACTTCGAATTTTGATTAAATTCTATATGAAAGGCGCAGAAGGGTGAACTAAAAATATTGCTCTTAGCGAAACTGTGAAGCATTTTCTTGTATGTAATTATTCCAGTCTCCATCCAGTAACGCCTGTCTTTCTTTCTAGTAATTTCTTCTGCAAAATTAATAGCGTGACTTGTCTAATTACGAAATCAAAGTTCTACAAAGTACTTGGTGACATTTATTGAAGTGAAATAACTGAAGACTAATGTTCTTTACGTACCACCGGAACCTTAAGAAAGATACATAAATAATTGAGCTGAAATGTTAAATATGCCACTTTCCCGCGAGCAGTAATAGAGCAAAGAAACAAGGATTCCTTTTTCAGGCAAGAAAGGCAGAATTCGATCGTTGAAGTAAGGAAAAGAGAAGGGCCGAATATTATAGTTAAACAAGTGAATTTTGTAGTATCAAATTACTGTAGACTTCCAAACTACGCTAATTCAATATTCACTCTTCAAGTAGTACATCTATAACTACTGGTCGCAACAGATTAATAAGATCGAAGGTAGAACCTGTTCCTCTGATGCTGAATGCAAATGAAAAACCCATTAGTCGCCATTCCGTACTGTTTTTGTCTAATGGCGATAAAGGTTGAAACCGGAAATTATTAATTTGAACTGGATTGAATAGAGAGTTAATGGAGGAGGTAGAACCTACTTTTGAGAACTAGAAACGATTGCAAAATACTACATCTTGCTACCTTTTACCATTTTTGTTGTACGGAAATCAATATTGAAACCACTTCCAATTTTTTTTTATTTTATTATTATTATTTTTTTTATAGAGTTCCAGGTTGTGATGTGATGGTATGTTCTCTTCAAACGCTGAACGTTTGCAGAAAACCGCTGAGCGCTATTACCATTCTTGTTCTATGACGATCGATAAGTGTTGAAACTGGAAATGGCAAATTTGAGTCTCTTCTGGTTTGAATAGCTGGTTAATGGAGAAGTTGGAACTTATTATTGGATCAATGAATTGATTGCAGAAAACTGCATTTCAATATCTCTTACCGTTTTTGCGCTGTGGAAATCAGTATCAAAACTGGAGGTAATAGTAAATGTGAATCAATTTCGCTTTTGGTAGAGTGTTGTATATACTCAAAGTATGTTACTTTGAGATGCTGAGTCGTTACAGACAACCGCTTCTGGTTATCTGGTTATAGGTAGACATATATAATATTGGTATATAATATAGGTTATATATATATATATATATATATATATATATATATATATAGGTATATATTAGGGATGGCCAGAACCGGTTCCTGGTGGAACCGGTTTTTGGCTCTGAACAAATCCGGTTCCCAAGATTCGGTTCCGAAACCGGGTTTTCGGATCCAAGTCTGGAAACGGTTCTAAATATCCGGTTCCGGAACCGGGTTTTTCGGATCCAGGTCTGGAACCGGTTCTAAAACCTGATTTCCAAGAACCGGTTCCCCTCGGAACCGGAACTTTGTGGCTAACATATAATATATATATATATATATATAATATACAAGATGGCCCAAAGTAGGTATACACCCCTGCATTGATCAAGTATAACATTCTAGCATATAGGTTTATTTGCTTTGGCTGTTCTGAGCTTAAGATATAAGTAAAAAAACATTAAGAACAAATAATAAAGAAACAACGGTATCAAAAGCAATGAGTTGATCAGTACGGGACTGTATACCTACTTTTGAGCCACCCTGTATATAGAACTACACATGAGAACTTGCAGTCACCCATATCATTTTGTTTTGCGCAATGAAAATAATTGATTGTTGTATGTTTCATCTGTGAACTTTTTTTTTCTAATATGTCTATATTGTAGAAATTCAACTCCTAAGTTATTGATCATGTCTTTCTCTTGTTAAAGTGTATCTTTACGTAAAGGAAATTTATATTATTCTTTTTTATTGGAAGTAAACTCTGCGTTTCAAGAATATAGATTCCTCCTGTTCACCAAAAACGCAATGAGAGCTATTTTGGAATAATATCTCTGTGCAGGAAGAAATTCATTTCCACAATGAAAGAGCCTGTTTTTAAATCTTACGACCAGATATTTCCGCAGCAACCGAAAAGACCAATTCAATTTTCTTTGCTGCACAGCAGGAAGTAAACAATATTCGGTCTTTTTACTTATATGGACCCACACAAAGAAACTTTATGTAAGAAATATTGCGAAAATGGGGAGTGGGAGAAGCGTTTCCGGTCAGTTAATGCCAGTGGCTTTTATATCGTTTTGACTGGACAGACTTCTGGCCATGAATCATCAATCAAATCGCTCGTCCCTTGTTTCTTGCGGACCGTAACATTCCAGAAGAGTCATCTTCCAGAGTCTTTTTCCTTTTACTTTCGAGCGACGATAGTTAAGAAGAACGTATGGTGATCGTGAAAAGTAATTGAATTTAGGATTTTAATGCATTTGTACGTAACATGGCCCGTACATGCCAAAAATGGATTTTCAGATGTATATACACTTACGTCCAAGTTTGTCCCGTGTCTTTGCAAATTACATAAATAGAAATATCCCTCTTTCTTATGAGAGAAATTTTCATGTCTTTTTGCAAATGTGCAGAAGAAGAAAGCACATATTTCCAAAACGATATTTCAAGAAAAACTACAAAATAAAAAAAAAATCTTCGAAACTTTCATCACCAAACTTTTTCCTTTTAGTAAACGTGGCAATCACGCAGCAAAATTTATAGACGATAGAGGGAATTTTATACTTTAGTAGAAATACAACACAAATCTCTTATATCGTTAGTTACTATGCATATAATATAGTCCTAATATGCATAGATATTTAACATTTGATACGCAAACAAAGGACCAAATAGAAATAAGCCACAATATATGCAAAAAGATCAGGCATTTTGTGTTGCTAATTTGCTTATATAGGTTCACTAAGTTGGCAAATTTTAACTCACCTTGTTGGCAAATTTTAACTCACCTTGTTGGCAAATTTTAACTCACCTTGTTGGCAAATTTTAACACACCTTGTTGACAAATTTTAACTCGCTTTGTTGGCAAATTTTAACACACCTTGTTGGCAAATTTTAACTCACCTTGTTGGCAAATTTTAACTCACCTTGTTGGCAAATTTTAACTCGCCTTGTTGGCAGATTTTAACTCGCCTTGTTGGCAAATTTTAACACACCTTGTTGACAAATTTTAACACACCTTGTTGGCAAATTTTAACTCACCTTGTTGGCAAATTTTAACACACCTTGTTGGCAAATTTTAACAAGATTGTTGTTTAACAAGAAGACAGAAGCAATTTTTTCTGTGGTTAGTATCCCCGCCTGTCACGCGGGAGACCGGGGTTCGATTCCCCGCCGGGGAGCCATATTACATAAATATAAATACTATTACATGTATATAAATATAAATGTGATCACTACTAGTGAATAGATAACTATTCTAAGTGAATTACCTTGTCACGCGGGAGAGAGCGGGGATTTTTATTATTACTGCTGGTAAATAACGATACTAGAAATCTAGTCTATCATTTTTATTCACAGTAAATCTGAATTGAAAGGAATGAGCTTGGTTGGCCCTCACAACTAAATCAATTTCTACATAAGGCACGACGCGAATGTCGGCACAAGACCTTGGACCAACAAGCTCATTAAACATTGACAATCATTTACAATGAAATTATATCTATTTCTCCAGTCCATTATTTAAATAAATAACATTAGTTTGAACCATTAAGTCAAATAGTTTTGGACATGAGTATTCAAAACCTTGGATTAATTTCATATGCAAATTAATTAGAGAACAATGTTGAATTAAAATTACAGTCCTGGCACATAGGCCTAAGGCGCTTGAGGAATTAGTTTAGGATCTATGTTACCTCTGGTATTAATCTTATGCCTGATGAGAAACAAATAAAGAACAATCCCAACTTACATGTTTCCAAGCACATCCAACAGTTGAAAGGATAGACGGATAAAGTCTACGCGTGTACAGCGTACGGATACCGCGACTCGTATAGTTTCGTCCGATAATGATTTACTGACCAACTGAACGAACTGAACCTAGTAAATTTTTACTAGTGTTTTTATACACAGTTTGTTTTTCTCTTCTATCTTCCTGTTCTCTATTCTTGGACTTTCTTAACCACAAAATTGTTATTCTCTGTGACGTCAATCAGGAAGTCCTTGTTTTTCTCGTCACAGGTCTACCTTTCTATTGTCAGAAATAGTTCTTGCTTTCCCTTTCACTACACTATGTTTGTTGAAATTAAGAGGATTGTTTCCGTGAATTCTTTCTAGGTCTATTTTCAATCAATTGTTTTTATAAACAATAAAAAAATTCATTCTAGTCTCTATTCATGTTACACTGTAGACTACGAGACTTGCACTGGTGATCATGGCAAAAAGTGGAACGCCTACACGGTACACGTTAACCAACTCTCTACGAAGGTGATTTAAAATTTGACAACTTATTAAACGTATATAAGCAAACCAGTAACATAAAATGCCTTATTGCTTCTCATCTTTTGTGACTTGTTTCTATGTGCTAGTCCTTTGTTTACTTATCAAATGTAATACCTATACCTAAACATAGTAGGACTGTATTATATGTATAGTAACTAATACTATAAGGAATTTGCGTCGTGTTTCTAATAAAGTATGAAATTCCATCTCTCTTTGTGACTTTCAGTGCGCGTTTGCCACGTTTATTATTTTTATTCGAAATATCGTTTTGGAATTTTTTTTCTTCTGATTGTTTCCAAGAAGCCATTAAATTTTCTCTCTCATAAGAAAGGGAGTTGTTTTTATTTAGGTAATTTCTAAAGACATGCGACACAAATTTTGGACATGAGTGTACATCCATTTGTACTAATGTGTATGTACACTCGCGTGGAGTATATATCGTTTTTATCATATTCGGAACAATTTTTGAACTTGAGTTTTTTGTGTGTGTGTGTGTGTGTGTGTGTGAGATTATCCATTTTTTTAAAAAAAATGTTCTTACGGACATCGTAAGGGACATCAATGGAATATGATTATTTCTGTGTTTGCTGCGTAAAAAGTGTTATGTCCAAAATGTTTTAAACGTTTGAACATAAAAACCTTTTTATAATACTTTGTGGAAAACAGTTTATTCAGAGATTTAGAACACTCAACACTTCACCAGCAGTGTAAATCTTAACTTACCTGTTTTTTAAACCTTTTTTTACACCTTAATAAACCTTTAAAAAAAAAAAAAACTACACAAGCAGAAAATTTTCAATACCACTCTTTGTCACATGACTACGATTTATGATTTTTGGACAACACTTTTAACGCAGTAAACAGATTTGTCCATAGCTGAAAGATGGTCGTTAAAGACAAGTTGTATAAACACAAATTACTCGCAGTTCATGCGACTACCATATACAGTATAATATATTAGTTATAAATGTAAATATAAGCTAATATCAAAATATCGTACTCAGTATTCAAATTATGGGGTAGTGACGTGTAAACTCCCTTCTGTAAAGAAACAAAAGTCCAGTTTCCAATTGTTCCGTGAGGTGGTTCACCAGGTCACTGACTTACAACAAAGAGGATTTTATGCCTACTGCAGATTGTATTTGCAGACTGTATTTTCTGCGCAAAACATGTATAAACTGAGAATTCCCGGTCGTTATGAAGAGGTTACTGAAACACTGGGACCAAGAAAAGACAAGGCAGTGTTCGTACCTAAGGCTCTAAGAGCTTCTATAAAAGAGAGTAGTATATAATACTCCCTATATTATTATGTAATATATATAATTGGTGCCCGCCTTGAACGACAAACAATGTTACTCTACTTTAGATAGAATAAACAAGGAACACTAAGTCACCTTATGTCTTATGTTCTAAAAGCCTCTTTTGAGATGGTAACACTTGGTGCTATAGGATGTAGTGAGAGAGCCGTACAAACACCGTTTTGAAGTACATATTTTATGAGGTCCGCGAGGCAAACGAAAATTACTTTACAGTGTAGGGAAGGTCTTTTGTATGTTTACTTTAACTTTTTGTCGACACAATGCCTGGATAATGAACTCTAGATTCTTTGTAGCGAAGTTTCAAGCCTTGCATCCTTAGTTTCTTCTTAGCTATCAACGTTAATTTATGGTATATTCTTGGTCATAGCTCACGTAAAGTAATTTATTAGTCCTTGCAAGTAGGCTTCATGTGTTTATATCAATTAAGTAATTAAATTAACGTTATTCTCAATAATTGTAAAAATCTATAAATATGAATCATCATTCACAAACCTACTAGCTGAAATACTTGTTCTTCGCACAAGAAAGTTTATACAAAAGATTTGAAAGATACATATGAACCCGCTTTCTTTCCTTACGATGCATGTTTTGAATTAAAGTAAAATGAAAAGTCTCAGTTTGCCCCAAGTGTTCACTATGATCAATAATGCATTTCAGGCAAAACCAGTCGAGAATGCTTGAAGAGCATTGCAAGAACGAACTTAAAAAGTATTATTTTTTTTTCGAAGTTTATATGAAATTGTAAATACATTAATAATTGAAAGACTCGCTGTAGAAAACAATGTAAGTGCAAAATACAATAGTTCCTGAAAAAGCAGAGACAAAAGATAGTAAATTGTGCTCAAGCGCCACAAAATAGAAAATACTATTGCTTAGAAATATAGTCTAGCATATAACGAAGTATGAAAATCGAATTAAGTCGTAAACGTATTAAAAAAAAACATAAATAAAATAAGTGAAACAATTTCAAGATGGCACTTACATTATTTGTTATTTGCGAGATGTGCTGAAATTTTTCGTGTCACTCTTCAGGCTCGTATCCACGGGGGCTAGGGTGCCCCCCCTAAATTTTCACTGCCCCCCTAAAATTTTCACGGTAGGCTTGCAAATGAACTATAATATGGTTGGGTCGCCCCCCCCCTAACTTCTACCGGGCTCCCCTACATTTTTGGGCTGGCTGCGGGCCTGTCACTCTTATCGTTCCCGAGATAATGACCAAAATAGTTCCGACTCGGGAATCGTGAGTCATAGAGAGATGATATTGATGTTGATCAATACCAAGATTAACTCAATAATTGAAGACTCCCTGTAGAAGATATATAATGAGGCATAGAGAATTCAGTAATGAACTTTTTAAGTTTGTTGAAAATAAACTATTTTCCCTCCTAGGGTATGCATTACAATCAAAGTGGAATGATAAAAGCCCAAGTCGACCCAAATACTAACGGATGTTTAAAAATTCATTTTAATGGTTTTAGCATTTCCTCATTTTGACAATTTGATGAATACAAAATGGGAAATTAAAAATCCATCTAACTCCCTTTCTAAACCGGAATTTCCAAAAACGCCTGGGATACGTGTCAGCTTATATTTAATAAGAAGTTTATATGCCTAGTTAGCATACATATGCCTAACTTGAGTGGATTGTGAGATATTACATTTTTGGCATAAATTTTGAAGCTTCTCTCTCCCTTAGGATACACAATTTTAATGAAACTAATATAATTAAAAAAAAAAAAAAAAAAAAAAAGAACTGCTCGAGTCAAATGCTATGTTCCGAAATTCAGTCCAAACGGTTGAGTCCTTTTCCTGTGATGACGGTACCAAATTAATTAACTATGGCAACAAATAAGAGACATAAATTGTACCCATGGTAGTAATCTAGGGTAAATTTACATGCACCGATATGTAAAATGTGCGTGCGGCAAACAAGGAAACTAATGAAATGAAGTGAGATCTCTCAGTTTAAGGTCCCACGTTTATGCCCTTTAGACTAAGGGAGACGGATGATTAAGGGAAGTAAATGATTATAAGAATTTGTGTAATGAGAATATGGGAGGAAACAGGAGTACCCTGAGAAAAGTCACGAACGTGCTGTTGTGCATCTCAAAAGTACTTAGCCGGGAATGGAATCTGAGACGCCACCTATTAGAGGTAATCACACTACCATTGAGCCACGTGCCTCCGTAAAAAAAAAAACTAATAAAACGCACACGAAACGCTAGCATACACAACCTTCTATAATGCCGCCACAGGGTCAGCTAACCACTGAAAAAAAAACTGCTGGTGGCGGAAGCGTATGTGGGTGTGTGGAGAGGAGAGGTGAGGGAAAGCGTAGCGGATGCACATAAATTTTCCGCACATTATAATCGAGGGTTGAAATGATATATTACGTGATATATACATTAACATTTTTTTAAAAAATTAAGGATAGAAGTTTTAACAACAAACATAATTATTGCACCAACCTGATATGTATATAATACAAGCAGAAAATATTGTGACGTAGTGATAAAGAACCCAGTTTTTGTCTGCAGAGTCGTAGGTAACATTCAGATCACATGTTCGTTATTTTTTTATATTTTCTTTTTGTTGATTCTCTCTCATTGCAATAATTCTTTGATCATTTCATTTATCATCCGTCTCTCTTAGCCGATAGTTATACAGGGTTAAATGAAATATTTTATTTCATTTTTGTAGTATGCACACCTATTAAAGATGGTGGTGATGGGGAGATACAGAGCTCGAAACTAAAACTATATGAATTTTTTAGTTTACCGATCCCTGTAGGCTAAATACAACGGAGAAAGGGCAACGCTGTCATGTTATTAGGTCATGGCATCACCAGCGCACTGTTCTGTTGTCATGTCATGCCTCTTTTTTTTTTTTTTCAGTGGATTTTCCCCAATTCCGAGTGTCAAGAATTCTGACCTAATTTAAAAAAGAGGAAAAAAGAAAACAATTAGGGGAATGTTGACAACTTTATTTCCTTGTCGGTGTATTTTTAAAAGTTCATTTTTTCTTTTCTTTTTTTCTTTCTTTCTCTTTTTTTCTTTCTTTTTTTTTTAGTTTTCATTATCTACTAGATAAATGCAATAATTGAATGGTAATAAGAAGAGAAACCTACTAACAGAATCTCAGAAAAGTTCAATCAATGTAGGAGTAGTAAGTAACATGAGGATTAAAAATATCCCATTTCACGTATATATATTGAACTCAAATAAAGTAATATTTCGAAAGTCAGCATTATCCATTCTTGTTTAGCAAATATTTACTCCGCTACCGTACGAGGATTAAGGCAAGTAAATTATGATAGAAGAATTGGTGGAATGAGAAAGTAGAAGGAAACGGGAGTCCGCCGAGAAAACCCACGGACAGATGTTGTCCACCACAAATTTACTTGGCTGGGAATCGATCCAAGGACCCCACACACCAAAAGTAAGCGCTCTACCACTGAGCACCAATATAATTTAAATGTTTATTTATATAATGTGTATATGTATGTAATAGACATATATCGTTCTCTTAATCCTGTTGTATTATTATCACAACCTTATGATAGCCTGAAATCAAACCCTTTCGCAAATGATTCAGGAGTTACGATTGTGCGTTTGAGCTACTCTAACTTGAAATTCACCTAAGAAAACCATTTCAGCTGTTTGAAAGTATATTTTAAAGATATTTGCGTTAAATAAAAATGAAATGAAATCTTTAAGTTTTACGTCCCGTAGTTATGCCAGCTAGGCTAAAGGAGACGGTGATGATGAGAAATGAGTGAAATGGTGGAATGAATAAAGTGGGAGGAAACGGGAATATCCCGAGAAAACCAACGCACATGGTGTTTATTCACCACAAAGTTCACTTAGCGCGAACTGAGATCGAACCAAGGACTCCATGCACCAGAGGTGAACGCTCTACCACTAAGCCACCATAACCCCTGATATTTGCATTAAGAAAAGAAGGAATAAGGATGAATAATAATTATAGATTGAAGAAACAAAAATAAAATTGTTTTAAAGAAAATGTTTTTGAGTTGAAGAAAAAAGAATTTGAAACGAATAAAAGATATTGAAGTTCTTTATTGTTTTTTATAAAACAACAAACCTTTTCTTCGTATTTCTTATCAGATAACTAATATTAAATTCTATTCAAGATGAAGATATCTCAGCTCACAGAGAAATATTTCTTCTTCTTCTAGGTTGTAGACAGAAGAATCTTAATTTCAAAGGAATGTTTATTTAGAAAAGAATATATATTAGTTCAGAAGATGTAAAAGAGAAGTTGGGAAACAGGTGGATATTTCGAGAGACTGAAATTTATCGAATATTTAAGCACAAGTTCATCCATTATTACAATAATTTGGTGAATATTCTAAAAAGAAACCAATAAGACTTAAAACGTAGAGTAATTAAAACGGCGAAGGGAAAATATTTATTTATTTATTTATTTATTTATTTATTTATTTATTTATTTATTTATTTGAGCGATGATAGACGAGAAGAAAGTATGAATCAAGTTAAATTCGCGACTTCAACCAATTTACATGTTTCGTGGCTCCAATATGCTCGAAACAAAGATGGCATGGGTCAATGAAAACTTGACCTCGTGGTGATCCACTGACCTACCAGCCACCGTGATCCGTGATCCACTCAGACCCACCACCCACCAAAACCTACATCATCAACTCTTACCCACCATGATCGACGCCCTCCTCTCCATTGACTTTACTGAATTTGCACTTGTAATAAAACAAGGCTATGAAATTATCACTATTCGGAGTTTAAATTTCTATGGTCAATCGCTTAAACACTGTTACAATTAGTGGTGGGCACAAAAACCGGTTTTTCGGTTTTCGGTTTTTCACCGAAACCGGTTTCGGTTTTCTTCAAAACCGGTTCGGTTTTTCACCGAAACCGGTTATCGGTTTTCTCCAAAACCGGTTCGGTTTTTTACCTGGTCCGGTTTCGGTTTCCTTCAAAACCGATTCCGGTTTTTTTCCAAAATTTGTTCTATTTCTGACGAGAATGGTGTTTCGTTGTTCTCCGGAAACCGAATCCATTTCCACAGAAATAGCTTTGTGTGTTTTCAAAAAGTTTTCACCGAAACCAGTTTCGGTGAAAACCGAACCGGTTTTGGAGAAAAACCGAAACCGGTTTCGGTGAAAAACCGGACCGGTTTGGAGAAAACCGAACCGGTTTTGGAAAAACCGAAATGTCGGTTTTTCGGGTTTCGGTTTTTATAGAAACCGGTTTTCGGTTTTTGTAAAAACCGGTTTTGCCCATCCCTATACTAAACGCAATGTTAACTTGAGAGCCGAATCACAAGCGCATTAATACATATTGCCGCGCGAACCTTTTCGCAGGAAAGCCTTTGTATGTGTGTGTGTGTTTTGGTTGCGTTCTCATTCGCCAGGGTTTCAACTGGCGCTGCTCTGGGTCTCAGCTGATATGCGCGGAGCGGTGATTTCTCGTTCTTTTCCTGCCGCTTCGAAAAATGTTTCTTGGTTTATTTGTTTTTAATAATTCATGAAGACACGACAATAGTAATAAATATATTGGAAATTCGCACGTGATGTATTTGCAATCCTCACAATTAAAACTTGAGAGCATTAAAACTATTTTGATTATTCATTTCAATTGATTAAGGTAAGAAAGGATAAGAAATGAGGTTACTCTCATATATCTACCTGGGAAAGGTCAATCATAAACAGAAACACACAAGCAGCCACCCTCCCACATAATAAATTAAAAATACGATTTTTTTTCTCAAAGCACAGCAACTCTACGTTAGCAATGAGTAAACCAGCTGCGAACCGGCAACAATCATATCAACAATTTCTTCAACAGTTTTGTCTGCATATTTTTCTCTTAGTCGAGAGTACACATTGTTGACAATTTACTTTGCTTGACTTTAAAGAGGTTTCCCTTCCTCATGTTTGCAATAATACTGAGAAGATAATTCGGATTCATTCACGATTTCAATTTCGCGCTTAACACTCTCCATGGTTTCAGTTTCACTACACCCACGTACCCACACTAACGCAAGCGCGAAGACAATATTTGGCAGAGCAGTGTTACTCTCTGCACAAAAATTGCAGAAGTTACATGTGAGTCCCGTTCTTTCTTTTGTTTCGTTTATCAGCAGGCATAGAATTTTCTTACGGAGTAGCAACTCTAATTTATGTATCATATAAAAATATTAAGCCATTTCCTATCCATTGTGGACGATTTCTAACATTGATCAATTAACTAATTATACTGGTCTTCTGTTTTTGATAAAAGATTTTTCAAGTTTATAATCTTGCAACACTTGCAAGTGACTCGCATCTTAGCTACCGGCTTTTCACTCTTTTCTTTCCTTCTCTCTTTCCGATTCTGAGTCGTGACGTCATTTTCATAACACGTTACTAATAAATCTAGTACCTTCTATTTTAAATATTGTTTCTATATTAATATTTTTATATACTTGAACTCAATTAGCTCTTTGAATGATCTCCTAAGTAATGTTTTACGTGTGTAACGTGAAGAACTATGTAACATGCGCGGAGTCGCCCGAATTGAAGTTGCGTATCTTGGCTATCAGGATAAGGTCGCGGCGAGTATAGTTACAATACCGGTGGATCTGATCTGTACGATATAAATTGATAAAGTATTTGTCATGGGCCAGATTAATGATGAATTTCAATTTAATTTTTATGTATAATTATTATTTCCTTGTTTGAATTACGGATTATTTTCAGTGGAAAATAGGATGAAATTTGAGTGTCTGAAATCAAGGAAAAGCAGTCGAACGTAAAGGAGGAAAACAGTGTAAAATTCAACTATGTCTCGAAAGCCAAGTAGTTAAGTCATATTACTATCATTACCATTACAAATATCAATATCCAAAAGTGTCTGAAGTTCTTTTTTCATGTAGATATACTGATCTCTGGTAAGTAAATAGAAACAAATGGAAAAGGAAGAAAAATGGAGACCATGAAAGTAAAACGTAGACAAATTCACCAGTGTTCAGAAGATGTCTTTAATGCACTGAGCAGGGTAAGTCGGTGTGTCAGTGGGTCAGAATGAGTCATGGATGGTTGGTCGCAGTGGGTCACGTCCTGTTGACCCATTGACCCACTCACAAATCCGACCCACAACCTTCTGACCCTCTCCACCTCTGTCTGAAACGTATAGAAAAGAATTATGCCCGTTTCGCCCTCAAAACATATTTTGACAGAACCGATAAGGATGTTATCTTAAGGCGGAACAGATATTTCCGCTTGGCCTTTTCCCGTTTCGCCTTATGACATACACGGGAATTTTCACTCTGTATCTGTAACAAAGGGGGATTTATTTTATTCTCAACTGCAGCCTCTCTTGTATTTCAGACAAATTAAATTCAAATATCTTACAAGAACATAAATTTTATTATCACACCCAAAATAGCATATCAAGTTTCTATGTGGATATAATATGAAACAGCATCAATATACATAAATTTCATTGTTCTTAAGTCTATCTTTTAGGGGGCGAATCTTACCGTCAAACCGTCTCCAGTTTAGCTTTCTAGGTGTTCCCTGATTACCCACTTGAAGAAGTACTCGCAGTCTTTCATTTTCAAGTTGCTCGCCTTTCATTAACTCAATGAAAGAATATATGTCTAAGTGCCCCTTTGATGCCTTTCTGCGTAATTTGGCATGCCACTCTTCCGCAGTGTTAGTCGTTTGTTCTTGATCGTTTCCAAGGTGATTACACAAGTCACTGCAAATAGGTAAAATGCATCATTAGCACAATAAAAATTCAAAGGATTCCAGGAGAATCTACATTGGAAAGTCGATAGCAAAATTTTGGGTGAAACTAATTTATTTCTTTTGTAAATCTAAAGAATTTATTCTTTTGATAATTTACAAATTAGTAAATGCAGAATCTTCAATACATGCACGTCGCAAGAAAATCTATATTACACTACATGAGGTGCTAATGGAATAAAATGCTTTACTGTAGAATGCTCGGAATAGCTTAATTAATGATTTAATGGTTAGAAAGCGCTAAACGGCAGCTATCTATGTAGGAAAGAAAACAAAATTACGGTGGAAATAGCGCGTCACCATCATCCGGCCAAGTATCTACAAGATAATCATGAAACTCCTCCTTACATGGAATGTCAGGCGCATCTTCTTGCAAACGTGCAAACACTACATCTAAATGGGAAGTTGGTACCAGAGGGAGTGCTGCTGTATGTCGAATCCTTCTTTTCACTTTAGAGTTCTCTTTATACAATTGAGAAAGTCCTAACTGCTGAACCTTCCCGCACACAGACTGAGAGAAGTTGAAGAAACACCCTCTTATTTTTAAATAAGGAAATTCTTGATTTACAGCATTACTTGCTGTTTTCTCAAAATCAATAGAAACTGCTTTCAATTTGAAAGGCAATTCAAATTTCTCAAATTTTTCACTGATTACCTCCAGTAATCTTACATGTGTGTCTTGCTTTTAACTGGGAAGTAAACAGAAGAGAAGAGGAAATACCTCGCCCAAATATTTTCCGTGTAGAGTTGGGATGGCCAGAACCGGTTCTTGGTGGAACCGGTTTTCGGGTCTGATTGGATCCGGTTCTAGAAGATCCGGTTCCGGAACCGGTTCTTCGGATGCAGGTCTGGAACCGGTTCTTCGGATCCAGGTCTAGAAACGGTTCTTCGGATAATTAATTAACAGAAAACAGAACCGGTTCCGCTGGAACCGAAACTTTGTTACCATCCCTACCTAAACGCGAGCTGCTGGCAAGCTGTGAACAGTATGCTAGATGAAATGGTGGGAGCGACAGGCAGGCCCCCAGGCGGCGGCAGCTTGTCTCATTTGGCTAAATAAACTGGGTAACTGGCAAACTCATTGGCTAAACAGGCAAACTGGCCAACTCATTTGGCTTAAACATCCACTGGTGGACCAAAATTTTTTTTTCTGGGGGCACAAGCGGGTCTGGGCGGGGAAGGCACAAGCGCATGGTCCTCTTTGCATTATTTTTGAAGGTGAACTTTGTGCCTCCTTTACGGGTCTTTGGGGGCTTTCGGATCCAGGTCTGGAACCGGTCCCTAAGATCCGGTTCTGGAACCGGGTTTTCAGATCCAGATCTGGAACCGGTTCCTAAGCTCCGGTTCTGGAACCGGGTTTTCAGATCCAGATCTGGAACCGGTTCTTAAGATCCGGTTCTGGAACCGGGTTTTCGGATCCAGGTCTGGAACCGGTTCCTAAGATCCGGTTCTGGAACCGGGTTTTCGGATCCAGGTCTGGAACCGGTTCCTAAGATCCGGTTCTGGAACCGGGTTTTCGGATCCAGGTCTGGAACCGGTTCTGAAAACCGGATCTCCAAGAACCGGTTCCTCGCGGAACCGGTCCCGCCGGAACCGGAACTTTGTGGCCATCCCTAGTGTAGAGTGTAGAATTGGGAGAAAATGCGAGGTACAGTCTTAAATGTCCCACCCGTTACAGTCCTGTCGCGCTGACACAGAATCTCCAAATTTTCAACAGTGCCGAAAACCTGTTGAAGATAAAAAGACTAGAATAAATAATACAGACATTCTAACGAAAATGCTTTAATATTCTTACTTCTATTACCATTGTCACGTCAGACTTTCACGATTTCAAAGAAAAAAGCGCCAAAACAACACAAGAAGAAGAAAGTAGGAAAAAATAAACTTCTTTCTTGACTACTAATATATAACTTACAAGTATTCTACTAGCGTCAACTTCATCCACCAATAAAAGTTTTTGCCGTCGTGCGTTTCACTTAACGATTCTTCCACCTTCAATTTACTCAATCTTTGCGGTAGTGGTGGCCGGCTTTAACCTCGTACGTTATATTGAGAGTGTTTGACAGCTCCAAAAGTAGGGACAACAGATGCAGTTTCACTACAATAATTTCCCTTAGCAATCTCCTCCTTCGAAAAGGAGAAAATAAATTAATTTTAAACATCAACAGAAAAAAAGTCATACTTTCCCTCGAGAATAAAGACAAACGGAATATTGCTTAACTACGACCGGTTAATGGTAATACACTATAAATAAACAATGGACTATGTATTTGCGTGCTAACTAGAATACCATTAAAAAAAGTTCCACATCTAAAGTTCTAAAATAACTTTTGGAGAAGTTGCAAGGATAAATATTAGAAACATGTAGAGAAGCTTCAGCGCCAAAATTAATTATCACAACTATTACTATATACTTACTAATATATCTTAGTAATTGTTGATGTTGGTTCTTCGATTGCTGTCTTCTTCATATTTGAGGTACAATACAAGGCTTCATAAGCATTTTTTTAAACAATGACGCAAATAATACATTACTCTGAATATTAACTTTGCTATACATTGTTCTATTCGTTCAAATGTAAATACTACTTGCCTTTGAAATGTTTTGCAAAATGACACTAAATTTCCCTATCATAATTTGAAAATTCCCTTCTCTGGTGTAAGGCAAAACGGGATCGCCTTACAATCAACTTAACATACACTATCTTAGCATCATAGCCTGAAGTAATCAAAACAGGCATAAGGTGAAACGGGAAAAGCTAAAACGGGAAGACACCACAGAGAAATACATTCTTTTTAATTTACTGAAAGCTATACTTAAATTGTCCTCTCATTCTGAAGTTAAGTACGAAACAAATTTCATTACTAAACGGAAAGAATTTTTGTTGCTGACTGTAAATACACCCAAAGGCCATACGCTAACAGATCAAATTTTAAACTGTATACTTTTGTAATTTTTTTTTTCAAATTTACTTCCTATCCCCGAAAATTAACGTAGTTTATACTGAAGATTGAATATCTAAAATTCTTTTTTACTGTACTAATAAGTTTGGTTATATTTCATAAGTTAATATTTCATTAACAGCCCTGTAATATAGTATAATCCGTTTTTGTTCTTGGAAGTATTTTTTCGGACAATTTCCTGAAAACAATTAGTCAATTTTGTTCATATTTAATAAATAGGCCTAAATACTTCCTTAACAATAATAGGCCTACAGTACGGCAAATTAATTATTTAATTTAGGAAATTAGAGTGAGAAGGTTTAGTACGTTAACCTTTTCCTTTTTCATCATCATCATCATAGGCATTCCGCCATTATTAGGAGGTCACTTGCTGCAATTGAGAAGCTTCCATGCTTCACGGTTTTCTGTAAACCTCTTTGTCTCCACGTGATTTTTCTGTTTCGATATATTACATTAATTTAGGAGTTTGAAGCAATAAAGGCGTAAATCTGAAACATGCAGTTGAATATATATTTGGTCTAGGAATTAATTCGTGCGGTTGGTACGCACACATTGAAGCTGTAGTACAAACACAAAATACATAAATACCTTAAGAAAAATATTGTCCATCGCTAGCCACCACTTTCGCCCATCTGTCAGGCAATGTACGGATTCCGTGGCGAAAGAAGTCCTCATCCTTGGAAGCGATCCAGTCAGAGACCCATGTTTCGATATCTTCTGAAGAAGTAAACCGCTGTCCAATCAAATCGTTGTTCATGCAATCGAACAAGTAGTAGTCCGAAGGAGCAACGTCTGGTGAATACGGCGGGTGGGGTAAAACTTCCCATCCGACATTTTCTAAATAGGTTTTGACCGGTTTTGCGACATGTGGGCGAGCGTTATCATGTTGAACAATAAGTTTATCATGTCTGTTCTCCCATTCTGGTCGTGTTCTGGCCAGAGCTTGCTTCAAACGCATTAATTGTCGTCGATAACGTTCTCCATTCATAGTTTCACCCGGTTGCAGCAGCTCATAGTACACCACACCTTTCATATCCCACCATATGCACAGCATAACCTTTGCACAGTGAATATCTCGTTTTGGTTGTGATGGACCTGGTTCACCTGGTTTCACCCAGGCCTTTTTTCGTTTAGGGTTCTCGTAATGGATCCACTTCTCATCACCCGTAATAATTCGATGCAGAAACCCCTTTCTGCTCTGTCGTTGAAGCAGCAATTCGCAAATGGTTTTTCGTCTTTCAACGTCTCTGTCTTTCAATTCATGTGGAACCCAATGTGACATCTTTTGAATCATTCCCATGGCTTTCAAGCGTTTGGAGACTGTTGTTTGATCAACGCCTAATGCTGCTGCAAGTTGTTCCTGCGTTTGACACGAATCCTGCTCGAGCAATGCTGTCAATTCTTCGTCTTGAAATTTTTTTGGCTGTCCAGCTCGCTCTTGGTCTGCCAAGCCGAAATCACCACTTCTAAACCGTGCAATCCACTTCTGACACGTTCGCTCAGCTAGAGCATGGTCACCATACACTTCCACCAAAATACGATGACTTTCAGTCGCACTTTTCTGCATGTTAAAGTAATGCAGCAGGACACCCCGCAAAAACACTTTATCAGGCACAAATTGCGCCATGTTCACTTAACTACAAACTGGTGTTGTTGACGCTTTAATCCACTGCCCTATACTACGAACGATACGCGATGACAGGGGTTTGCAACACATGTGTGGATACACGGAACTGTGGGACGCTCCGTTCGTTGCGCCATCTCTTGTCCACCCGCACGAATTAATTCCTAGACCAAATATATAAAACAATGTAATATGCAGCATTTTATTCCGATATTGAATTGAAATATTACCAGGAGGCTAAACAAGCATGGCAAAAGCCACAAATGCGTTTGGTGCAAAAAGGGCGTAAACTCGCTTATGCCCTTATTACATCAAACTCCTCAATTCTGGTCTCCTTCGCCCTCTCCCTCTCTTTCCTGCCACCATATCCTCTAAAACGACCCTCATGATACAGTTCCTTCTTAGCCAATGTCCCAACCAGTTTCTCTTCCTCTTCTTAATAATATCTAAAACTGTTATTTTCTCTCCCATCATTTCTAACACCCTCTCATTCGTTTTCCGCTCGACCTAGCTAATTCTTCCCATTCTTTTCCACACTCACATTTCGAAAGCTTCCAGTCGTTTTTCATACTTTTTGTCCATGTTTCTGTTTCATACAATACAACACTCCACAGCAAGCATTTTATGAGTATTTTTCTCAACTTTTTCTTCTTCAAGCTCCCACAGAATAGTCTTTTCTTCCTCCTAAATGCTTCCTTCGCCATCTTTATCCTTGCTTTTATTTCACGTTCACCTTCATATTATCACTAATAATACTACCTAGCTGTTGAAAATTAGTCACCTGTTCTACTTTCTCGCCTCCTAGTTCTATATTTGACTTACTTCCTGTATTATTATTACATTATTATTATTATTATTATTATTATTATTATTATTATTATTATTATTATTATTATTATTATTATTATTATTATTATTATTATTATAAAATACTCGCATTGAAAATTTCTCTGCGAGTCCGAAGAATCATTTTCCCCCCCCCTGAAACTTATGGTATCAGCTGACATCTCTAATTTTCTTAAGGTCACATTTTGGGATCCTGAATCTCAAAACAACTATTATCATCCATGTCAACTTCACATCATTAGTTCTTATTTCTTTTACCATATCCCTAGCACCTCTGAAGAATATAACTGCTAAAATGAGTATTTGTTCCAGTATCCAAAGAATATTTGTTCGAAGATTCGAATCTGTTTGTCTAACAATACTAATGATGCTATACGTTGTACAAACAAGCGAATTTTTATTTTATTTATTTATTTGGTACATAAAGGTTTTCTTCATTTTACATATCATCAATTACATTTCCAACCAAGAATCTTAATCCTTCAAGAAAACAGACGCCACCTTTCATGAAAATTGCGTTTCTTTCTTTCTTTCTTTCTTTTTTCTTTTTTTTTTAACGAATATTAACTTTCGGGGATAAATTCAACTCATTCGCTCCTGATTGGTGATATCCACAACCAGTGTGACCCATTGGAATATTCGTGAAATGTTGAACAAACGTTTACAAATACTATGTGCTAGGAACACTGAACAAATGCTAGGAAACAGAATATCTCTTGGATGTTGAACAAATATCTGGAAACAATAGGGAACATCTTGAATACGTCTAACTGGGGGGAGAATATGATGATGTAATTTTTAACATCTCACGTAATGCCTTTTACGCTAAAGGAGATAGATGATTGACGAAAATGAATCATTTTGATAGAACTGGTGGAATGAGAATGTATGAGGGCACGGACGATCTCCGAGAAAATCCACGAACAGGATGTTGTCTACTATAAGCTTATATGTCCTGGGATTGAATCAGAAACCCCTGTCTGAAGAGGTGAGCGTTCTATCATGAGCCATCATTCCTATTTGGAGAAAATATACACAATATATGTTCATTAGATTCGATTAATATTTTACCTTTTTTGCCTTTTTATTTTGGAAGCTCCCGTCAGAAATTGTATTTACAACCACTCTCACTCAAGCCCGTAGACATGGACGGAAGGACTGTTTTTTCGGGGGGGGGGGAGGAAGCTGACTTGAGTTCACCCTACATTCATGTATACAAACCAATAAATAACTGCGACGGCGTAAGGTCCCAAGTTTGATCCCAGCTCCCGCTAAGTGGAATTGGTAGTAGACAAACACTATGTGCGTTTTTTTTTTTTTCCTCGGAGTTCTGTTTCTTCATACTAAATCTTATTTGGTATCATGACTGCCTCCCTTAGCCTCCGTGCATAATCGAGGGAAGTTGAACTCCAGTAAGCTTTCCACTGATGTAGTGGCTAGCGCGTGCGCCTTTGGTGCATGAGATCCCGGGTTCGATTCCCCGTAGGAGAGCACAAAATTTTAATTTCAATGATCATTCGTCCCCTTTAGTCTAAAGGGTGGAAAGTTAAACTAAAATTTCATATATTTCATGTTTTGTTATACTCAATCAACAACGAAAATTCCAGGGGCCGAATGTCATCCCAGAGAGGCTTAGTTCCCCGTGGCCACCTAGTAGCTATGAGCCTGCTCTCACTGAAGAAATGTGCTTCCAATCTATATGGAAATATAATTACAGGAGAAATCAAACAGGTGTGAAGTTTTCATTATGATGGAAGCCTGGGCAGAATACAGTATACTGAGGCTTCCCATGGTGCTGATCGTCATTCAGTGAAGAACCATTTTTCTTTCTGATTAAGATACCTATTAAAGCGAGAGAGAACGTATTATTGGTAGTTTCACGGTTTGTGCGCGTGGCTCTCCTGTCGTAGTAAATTCGACGGTCATTTTCACAGTGAATAGTTCTCCCTGCATCCCCTCTCTTCATTTCATTTCCTACTTCAATGGCTCTGCTTTTGTGTTTTCTCTCTTTCAGACTCAGTGCTACTTGGACTGGCGCTGGCCATGCAATTCATGATACACAAAAGCAGACCGGACAGGCAAGCGAGTAGCTTCAAGTTCTAATTCCCGCGTTTAAATCACGTCACGTTTAGTGATTATATCGCGAGTACTAAATGAGTTAAGCAGCATTGCCAGTGCTCTGGACGTTATTTCTGCTTAAAATTCGTGTCTATATATTTGACAAAAGGAAAACTTATGTACGAACAAAATTTAACTAAATTAAAAACTAAATAATATTAAATAAAGAACTAAATTAGATTAAACTTAATTAAAAACTAAATTAAATTAAACCAAGAACTAGGTCAAATTAAATCAAGAATTAAAATAAATCAAACCCTAGACGTTACTTGTAAGAAAATAACTAAATTAAACCAAGAACTGATTAAACTAAGTCAAAAGATAATAATACTAAGTAAAGTACCAAACTAAATTAAACTAATAACTCGATTAAGCTGGATCGAGAAATAACTTAAACCAAAGCAAAAGTTAAATAAAATGAAACCAATAGCTAGATTTAAAAATCAAGGACTAAATTAAACCAGATTGAAAGCTAAATAAGATAAGGCATTAAATTGAATTAACCTAAAACTAGATTAAACTGAATCAAGAAATAAAGTAAACTAAAGCAAAAGCTAGATTAAAGTAAATCAAGAACTAAATTAAACGAAATTAAAACCTAAATAATATAAAGTAGTAAATTAAATTAAATCAAGAACTGGATTAAACTAGATCAAGAAATAAACTAGTGCAAAAGCTAAATATTATTAAGTATAGAGCTAAACAAAATTAAAACAAAAAAAAACTTGATAGAAGTAAATCAAGAATTAGGTTAAAGTAAATCAAGAACTAAATTAAACCAAATCAAAAGCTAAGTAATATAAAGGACTAAATTAAACCAAGAACTAGATTACATTAAATCAAGAATTAAACTAGATAAAAAAAACTAAATATTACTAAGTAAAAATCTAAATTATACCAAGAACTAGATTAAACTAAATCAAGAAATAAAATAATACAAAAGTAAAAACATTAAGATAGAACCAAGTAAAATTAAACCAAAAACTTGATAGAAGTAAATCAAGAATTACATTAAAGTAAATCAAGAACTAAATTAAACCAAATCAAAAGCTAAATAATATAAAGAATTAAATTAAACCAAAAACTAGATTAAATTAAATCAAGAATTAAACCAAATCAAAAACTAAATATTACTAAGTGAAAATCTAAGTTAAACCAGGAACTAGATTAAACTAAATCAAGAAATAAAATAATGCGAAAGCCAAATGATATGAAGTATAGAACTAAATAAAATTAAACCAAAATCTTGATAGAAATAAATCAAGAATGATAAAAGTAAATAAAGAACTAAATTAAACCAAATCAAAACTAAATGAAACCAAATCAAAAGCTAAATAATATAAAGAATTAAAATAAATCAAGAACTAGATTAAACTAAATCAAGAATTAAATTAGACCAAAACCTAATATTACTAAGTAAAAATCTAAATTAAACCAGGAACTAGATAAAACTAAATCGAAAGCTAAATAACAAAGCAAAGACTGAATTAAGTTAAACCAAGAACTAGATTAAACTAAATAAGAAAATACGTTAAACAAAAACTAAACAATATTAAGTAAAGAACTCAAAAAACTTAAACTAGAGTAAAGTTCATCAAGAACTATGTTAAACAAAATCAAAAGTTAAATAATCTACCTAGTAAAGTAAAGAATTAAATTAAACTAAATTAAAAACTAAATATTATTAACCGTCAGTTAAGAACTAGATTAAACCAAGAACTAGATTAAACTAAATCAAAATCCAAATAACATTAAGTATAGAACTAAATTAAATAAATGTTAAGAAAAAAGAACTAGATTAAAATAAACAAATAACTATGTTAAACTAAATCAAGAACTTAACATACTCTCTCTTGAGATAAGCGATGGTGACCACGGGTCTTATGACAATAGAGCAGTATGGTAGAGGTAGTAAACAGTCATCGTCCTGCCTATAATTTATCACTTTGAATTTGACATTATTAGGACCATTGTCGACAAGTAAATTATAAATTGTAAAATATTTGCAAATGCTGCTGTCTGTTTGGCCCCAGTCTGTAAACATGCTGTTACACCACCTTATGCAGGTGATCAACTTGCAAGTAACAGGGTTTACTGTGCGTGCCCGAGCAGGTTTTTTTTTTTTTTTTTTTTTTTTCGCAAGCAAGGAATATACAGATGTTGTACAGACAATTAATTTTTGATAAAAGCTTGAAATCATGGATCAGGACTAGTGGAAGCTTTTTTTTGACATAGACGGAGGAGGGCATTGTGCAGAGTTGACAGCCACAAACAATCCTTATAGGTCATAAAGAAAAACTTTAAAGAGTCATGTGTAGGATGCAAAAATGAAACTATTCTAGTGTTCTGTTCAGCTCAATTTGATTGATGAGTGGTGTAAGTCTCAAGGCGGACTTTTTTTTTTTTTTTTTTTTTGTTAAACGCTAATTATAGACTCAACTTAAAATGCGGGGTGCTTCATAAAGAGCTTTACAATTTTGTAAATTCATATAAATTTATTCAGAACACTTTCCAAGCTAGTTTTGATGTTATATTCTTGCAAAATAGATTAAAAAAAAAACTTATTGTCAGGTAGATTCAAAGTAACTTCCATTCATAATTTTGCAGTCATCCTATTTGAAGTTGATTTCCAGCCAAACTTGTGTGTCAGGCGTGACTTCTTTAACTGCGGCGTAGATTCTTGCAATTTCGATTCCAAATTTTGTGTAGATTCTTCAGTTCCAATTGAATATTTTTTAAAATGGCCGTTATTTCTTTGTTACATTTTTTAGGGTTACACTGGAAGTGTTGATTTTTTTTTTTTTTAAAAAAGTAAAGGATCATATCCCACGTGTTATACATTCCAACCCCACACATTTGTATACTAGGTTAGTATATCTCTCCGGCGTTTGTTTCGTGTCCAAATGATAATGAAAAACGAAGGATAACTATTTCTGCAGTCTAATGATAAGATGAATTTTTATTGTTTGGAGTGTTTTGCCCAGTGAACACCATATACCATTGACATTATAATTAATTGGGCGTGTAATGTATTTGCTTATTACATACTGCATGCAATAAGAAAAAAAAAACACTGATCATACATGATATGAATTAGAAACTCCAACCGGAAGTAGGCTCAAATCTTGCAAACAGTGCGAGCTATTGAAAAAAAAATAGTCGAACAAATCTCCCTTTTATGGTACCCGCTTGCTTTTTTTTTTTTTTTTTTTTTTTTTTTTTTTTTTTTTTTTTACCAAAACGTCTTTCATTTGCGTCTGCAAAGGGACATGTACAAATGTAGTAAGGAATGACAAGGAGATTCATGCTCATATGTGTGTGATGCACTGTGTAGAGAGCGCAAATTCAGCTAGTATAAATTTAAAAAGTTGCAAAGTCCTTTTTCAAATACAATTACGTTCTTATACTTTTTTGTTTATTTTTTTTCCTCTGAAGGTGCTAACGCTGACCGGTTTCTTCCCTCCTCCGTTTGTGACGCCTTATTTTCTCGACATTGCTCGAACTTGATTGATGTTACTGATGCAGCTCAGAAAAAAACTCGAACTTCAAGAATTTCAACGGGAAATTGAAAAAAGAAATACGTCTGTATATTTCTTGTCGATGGCTTTTCGGTACTAACTTCTCTGGTTATGACAGTGTTCAGTGTGCTGTTTTGGAATTTCTCATCTCGTGATGATGTGACTTAATAATTTAAGACAACGGATATGGGAAGATAGCTTTTTGCGGAAGAGGAGACGAAGTTCAGTCATCACGACGGATTAAGTGACCGGAAATGAAGGTGGATGTGAAAATTGCGAAAACAGGTTTAGTAGCATGTGAGAGAGGGTAAATAACACGGGATGCCAGGAAATAGTGAACATCTGCGCTTTGGATTTCCCAGGTTCTCGGAGGATACACACTTTCTATGAAGAGATCCAACGTGAGAAATTCGATTTCGTGATTGGAAGAAACGGAGAAAGAAAGAATAGAGATGAAAGAAAGGAAAAAAAAAACTTAATCCTTCTTCGAAAGATCGTCAATTTTCAGTACCTAGCTGAAGCGAGTGTCCAATAGTGTTGCCATCCTGTCACTGTTATTACTGGACCGAATGTAGTTTACGTTTGAGTAACCTTGGTATTATAGTGACCCCGAAGACTCGTGAGGCTAGGGATGTACGGTATCGATACCTCTTTTTGACCGATACCCAGTACCGATACTGAAGAGGCCGATACTACCGATACCGATACTTTTGGACACATTTCTTATATATTAGATATAAGGCCAAAATTTGATATACAAAGACAAAAAGCAGAATTTCATATTAAGTTCCACACAAAAAATATATTTCCTGTAAATTTAATCCAGCTCACATAAAATGAACTAAAAAGCAGCAAATACTTATATAGTGTGAACTTAATTCTAAGAGTCAGTGATTGATATTTAGAATGATAATGTACTTTGATAGTTATATTGTATTTACTAGTCTCTATTACATACATATAATGCATGTGGATACTGGCGTTACAAATTTAGTTTACGAAATTATGCGTACTGAACCAGGTGTTGCTGTGTATATACTATAAAAAATAAGAGGGTTATTTAAGCGAAGTCAAAAACAAACTATTTATTAACTTTAGAACTAATTGTTTTTGATTAGTAAGTAGGAGAAAATAATGACAAAGTGAGCGTCTTGTGGGTTTCTTCCATAACATTTTCTTTTGAATCGAAACCTGTCTCGTTCGGGATTCAAATTACGGGTCTGCTATCCTGACCATGGACGCGCGAAGGGGGAAGGTAAGGTGCCCCCCCTGGCTCACGAAAATGTATACGTAATATAGCAAACCACGTGTATTAAATACCAGACATAATATAGCGACCATGAAATGCCCCCCCCCCCCGTAGAAGATTTTCTTCGGGCGCCCATGGTCCTGACTAAGGATCTTTGGCTTTTCTTCACCACTATTTTGGCATCGAGGGACTAAAAATATCAGTTGAGTACAAATAGTGCAAATCAAAGGCGTACACATGCATAAAGAAATCGATTGTAATTGATAATAATTTAGATCAACTATGTCTAAAAGAAACCGATGAAATATAAGTGTCACTGTTAATATTAAACAAATTGAAAATAGTTCGAAAAATGTATCGGTAAAT
Source organism: Thermobia domestica (assembly GCF_964235325.1). Taxonomy (NCBI): domain Eukaryota; kingdom Metazoa; phylum Arthropoda; class Insecta; order Zygentoma; family Lepismatidae; genus Thermobia; species Thermobia domestica. Next base: position 29,494,919 of record NC_137463.1, on the reverse strand, counting down.
ATGTCCGTCGAAAATGACCCCCGTTTCTTCCTGGGACGTCAAGTTTTTGCACGATCGAAATGTAAAGTGGTCAAACAGGTAGCTGGAAATCGCTCATTGCAAATGCATCACACGGAAATAAAAATGAACATGGAAGATTAAATATATTTGTGCTCCCCGAAACATGAAAATACATGTATATTGGTCCGGATGGGGATCACTGACATATCGTAATGTGTCTTGAATGAGAGTACGAGATTACAAAGAAAAACCAAAAACAATAAATCTGTTCATAAGACGAATTCAGTAAGATTACATCTTAGATTTGTAAAACGGTGGTAAGTAGTTCTGGCTACACTGTTTGTTGCTCAAATACTACGAGTACGCGGGGTCTTGTTGGCCCTGATATTAGAAAACTCATATCCGACAAAGACTTCATCAGTTCAATGACTCTAACTCAAAAAGAGGCTTGGGTTGCCTTTACTTTGGTCATCAAAACGTTTTTGGTAAACCGAAAGGACTCACAGTACAGGGAACTGGTGGAAAAACTGTTGCACTCGTTCCGAAAGCTTGGTTGCTCCATGAGCTTAAAAGTCTATTTTGTCAACTCCCACCTTGACTACTTTCCTGACAATGTGGGAGCAGTGAGTGAAGAGCAGGGGAGCGTTTCCATCAATATATCAAAGGTATCAGGAGAACTGGAGTGTTACGATGATGGCAGATTACTGCTGGATGTTTAGGGATCTTCCGGCACCACCTACAAAAGGAAAAGCTCCAAACGAAGTTTGACCTTTAAAAAAGACGATTTCACAAACAGTCGCATATTTGTGTTCATCTTTTTGTTCAACAATAACCACCCGTTTGTTCGAAACCCAGACATCCCAGGACAAAACGGTTGTCATTCCTGCACAGAGAAAAATCCGTTCTCCGGACAGCGGCATATTGTACGAATATACGGTATCCTCTTACTTACTATAGAAATCAGTACGGAGTATACTTTATCCGTATGCTACATAGGCACTGTCCTTAGATGTCACATCATGCCGTTGCAGGATGTCTGACATCTAACAGTTTTCCGTATATTACATGCATATACTTATGTTACCTTCGTCAGCTATATGTTATATACTGTACGTCCATTTGTATGTGAGATCCTGACCGCCTACATTGTTTCATACGGAAAGTACGTATAGATGGAACACTTATACAGATAATATTATAAAACATGCGTTTTCAGTTATAAGTCTGCTGTACCTTAAGTCCAAAAACTACAGGAATTACGCATGTAACCTATCTTTTTAAGTATGCCACCTACATTTTTTTCTAAGTGGGGATTCAGCGCACCCCAACACATACAAATCAGTTAACTAACCCGAAACAGCTTATCATTGTTTTATTTTTGCAGACCTGTGTAATTATTAAGATAACGATGAATTGTTCGAAGAAATTATTCAATTAACAAATAATTATTTGAATATTAAAACCAAATATTCGGATGTTCGGATAAAAGCAGAGAAACACTAGGATAACGAATAATAATTCAACTGGTTATTCACTCAGGAATAATTATTCCAGTATTGAAACCAAATGTTCGGATATTGAAATAACAGGAGAGAAAAATTTTCGAATAATTTTAACAGCTCTAGTTTCAAGCCACTGAATTTAGTTTAATGGCATTGAATCATAGAAGGATAACAGAGAAAAGACTAAATAAATGTTTATTATAATTGTATTACTTCTTAGTGTTAAAAATCAAAGTTTAAATTTAATTTATTTTTCTTTCTTTCTTTGCAGATATGAGTCAAGAGCAAGCGTTGGTGCAGCGGCTAGCAGAACTCCAACTTCGAGTGCAGCATTTGGATAGTATGCATCGAGCGAGGCAGGAAGAGGTGCATGTTCTCTCACAACATTTAGGCCAACTACTGGCTGCAGGTAAGTCCAAGTCTCTTCATTATATGGAAATTCAGCCGTATTTCAAAGAAATCGGTGCCTTTCCGTAGTTAAAGGGTTAACACTCAGTTTGTTCTCTGAGCGTTATCTCCGTCTGAATCCTCAGTGGCGTATAAAGCCTCAAAGTCAAAACCTGACGGAGTTCAAATCCTACATTCAGTAGTAATCCCCGTTATATAGCGTCAGTATCAAAGAGGAATGTTGAGGAACTCGAATTAATCAAATTTCGATTTACACATTTACTTTAGAAACTCATTCATTCTTACATATGCGTAACGATTGTGGAATTCCATCAACATTTTGAAAACTTGTAAACTCTTCGCCCTTATATATACAGGGTGTCTCAAAAATCCCCTGACATAAGGTAACTCTGTTATTATTAGAGTTACAACATAATATAAGAGGGGAAACCGTCTCCAAATATGATGTTTTCAATCTAAAGTGAAGGATTTTTTTTTTTAATTGTACTAGCCGTTTGGGCTATACACTCTTTATGCGCCCAATGTTAAATGAAAGTGCAGCATTGTTATTCACCTGGACCCATAACATAAGTGAATGAAGTTTCTGTCTTTTACGTTACGTGTCGATGGCCAGCCCCATTTCAAACACGCGACCACTCGCCATACTCTTACAAAATTTATCCACCTCCTGGTAATTTCACTTTAGATTGAAACATCATATTTGGAAACGGCTTCCTCTCTTACATTTTGTTGTAATTCTGATAGTAATACAATTATCCTATGCCAGGGAACTTTTGAGACGCTCTGTATAAATCAGGTTTTCCTTACACCTTCTAATTGATTGATGTATTCAGCATGCAAGTTATATTTCTTCCGAATCGCAATTAAGTGGAATTTTAGGCGATATGGTCATGACTAGTATGTAAGCACAATCTTCCTCTTCCAAAAATTCTGTTATCCTTTTTTTTTTTTTTTAGGTAATTTCTTGGCAATACTGGCTGCAAACCAGACGGAAAAACTTTGAAATGTACTATCACAAATCCGGAGCTGTCATAAAAATTTCATTAATAGGATCAAGGAAAAACAATACATAAAATGTATCGAATTTTGTACCAGAGCTCCTTCATCGCTGTATGATTTGCATTTGCATTCGCACCTTCGGCGCCGGAGACTTCGATTCTCATTGGGAGTTTATATTCTTCGAATCACACGTTAAGCTGCAGGTTTATGTCATAGTCTTGGGTGCTGAAAATATACATTAAACACACACACAGATGTGCAAAATTTAAGGACAAAAGTAAGTTTCGCTGTGTCACTTAGTGGCATAGATTGTTGAAGCTTGAAGCATACATAGAAAGTGCTTCTTCAGTATGATTCAGGACACAACAGAGAAAGAAACGTGATTAGAACAACAAAAGAGCCACTTTTATACAAAGACAATGATTTACACTGAAATCACTGGAACGTTTGATTGCTCCCTTTCCGTGACATTACAAACTTAGTGAAATAGTCCTTTAAAGTGTGGGTTAACACCACGGACATCAATACATGCTCTGCAATGTTCTGCCCTGATGCCCATAAAGCTGGTAATGAATTGTTATGGTATGGATTTTCATTTCTCCACCATCACTGTCGACAACTGCTGGATAGTCCGTGTTGCATCTGGATGTGCTTTATAGCATCCTAAACGTGCTCGATGGGATTCAAGTCGGGGTAACAAGCTGGTTAGTCCATTCGCCGAATATCTTCTCGTTTCAAGAGCTTCGCCACCTGCGCTGTTGGATGCAGTCGAGGAGTATCATCTATAAAGACACTGGGACTGACTGCATCTCTGAAAAGACTCACGTGGCAAAGGGGTACAGTGTCACAATAACGTTAATCCGTAAGTGTACCGCGTTCAAAAATTGGGAGTTTGGCATGTGTTTGCAACATTATGCTTCCGCACACAAGAACACTGCGCCACCAAAACGATCATGTTTGACAATCTTCCTGAGTTCATTACGTGTTCTCACTCTCACCAGATAGTGTACGTCCAGAACCACTGCTCAGACTAAATCTCGGAAAAGAACAGGATCCCACTCTTCTTCCGTTCAATCCTGATGTTCTTGGCACTACCATAAATGATGCTTCCGGTGTACGGGGTTCAACAAGATACAACATAATAGGCATCGGGCAAAGAGACCACCCCCATTTAGTCGACATGCCACTGTGGAGTTTGAGATTGGGCGACTTGCAGTCCTCTTAAATGTGGTTGCAATTGCATCCGCTGTTTGATGTCGTTCCCTCTCTTGCTTGTTTCTCAATATAGTGGTTGTTCTAAGCTATATTTGACCCGTTGTCTGTGGTTTGGAATGTGCCTCATGCACGTGCAGCAATGCTATGGGCAATACCAAACTCGTGGGCCCCACAGGTCACACTTTGTCCGTCCAGTTTCCCCATGATTCTTCCACGTATAAAGTCAGCCAAATATTGTCTTCAAACCATGTTGTTGTGAGTAACACTACCACAATGCACCTTAACAGCTCTTTGACTGGCATACGCTGTCTCATCCGCTTCATTCAACTGCTTCGTGTTGTGGGGACCTCTGGCATTCGGCGCTACGGTCACGCCATGTAACGTCTTGATCCTTATGCAAGTTTGGGGATCTGTGGCAACATACTGCAAGGCTTTTAACATTTCCATCGACCACACAATGTTTTATGTTACTTTATATATTTCGTCTTAAAGGTTTGCATACCAGTGTAATTATTATTATTATTATTATTATTATTATTATTATTATTATTATTATTATTATGTCCTGGGATCAACAGGATATCCCCCCTTAGGTGAGGGTCTATGAATGTTACTTCCACGTTTCCCGATATTCAGTTTCCTCCTTTAACTCCCATAAACATGTAGATGATTATAATGAGTTGTTGTGAACCACTTCTGTGATATCCAGAAAAAAAAAAACTGTAGCCATACGAAGAATACCACATACATATTCTTAATTCAACCTCCCTTCCTACATACAATAGAAAAAGACTCCCCCTTTTAGTGTATGTTTTAAAAGTATTAATTTGAAAAGAATTTTACCGTTACGGTTTTCTTTTAAATTTTTATGTTTTTAAATGTTTTCATATTTAATCAATTCTTAATTGAATTCTAAGAGGGGCATATTGCAGTAGGTACTCTAATATACAGTATAATTGTATCAATTAAGAAATCCTTGTTTTCTGTTTACGATTTTATGAATTGACGAAGGAATATATTGTTTAAGTTAATTACATTGTGGAAGGCAGCAGTCTCTGTTCTGTAATTACAAAAGGAAAAACATAAACTTATTTGGTAAATTTCTTGTGAATAGTCAAACCTGTTGAATAGAACGCCTAGTCGTCTGCAACCAACCAATCTTCTTTGAGTACTGAGTTGCAGAAAATCGTTAATTTTACATTGCTAGGACACAAAATGTTCTCTTGAAACATTTTCTGCCACGTACGAGTATTTGTCCTGTTGAAGAAAACAAGGATATGTTGTCCAGTGGCGGCGATTGGACGTTAAAAGTGGGGGGGCAAGACATGATCTGAATATTTGTATATCAATGATAATATACAAATTTCCCTGGTCTAAACTATATACATTAATAGGTTATTTCAGAAAAGTGGGGGGCAACTGCCCCCCTTTGCCCCCCCTAATCGCCGCCCATGTTTGTTTCGTTCTTCATTTACGGTGGTTGGAAAAATACTGTATTTCTGCTCATTCTTTTAAAGGGACTATTAGGTTTCAGTGATGTGAACAGACTTTGGAGGAGATGGTTAAAATTCAGCTCATATGTAGAAGAGACTATGTAGATTCTGTATTCCAAAAGGAAAGTGTTCAAAAATGGGTGGAACATAGTAAAATAATAATAATAATAATAATAATAACCAGGCGGAATTGTTCTTCAATATGGGCATACGAATTTTTTTTTTTTTTTTTTCATTATGATAAATCTCCCAACAGGGATGACAATTATGTTAAAACATAGTCCAAGGCCTGTACCGCAGTACATAATAAAATATTTTGCTCTATTCATTTGTATTCTTTTAAGTAGCCAGTGAAACTTACTTTTCCGATGTCCCTTGTATATTGATTATGATACTTATTACCACTTCGATGCCTATTGGGGATTAAGGGCTGCTAACGCCACTGTAACGTACTGAAAATATGGAGTATTTTTTTCAAATGCTTATTTCAATAAAATATTAGAAATAGGTTTTTAAATAGATATCTTTGTTCATAATCAATAAATGTCTTAAAATATTTATTATTTTTTACCTAGGTGCAGCAGAGCACAACGGTTCTGCATTGTCAATGTCTGTCCCTCTGAGCCCAGAAGCCCGCCTTTTGCTACGGAACCTGACTGGACTTCGCGCCGGTGGAGGTGATTCCAGTGAATTACTTCGGCTTCCTTCTGTTTACCATTATCTGCCTCATTTGTTGGACAACCCATCAAGCCTTCGACCAGCCTTCAGTCTCTCCAGGGGAAGAACAGGAGGTAGGCCTTTCTTACAGAAATCAGTTTTATGGTTCTCTTCAAAATAAGTGTAAATACGTACATGCTACATATAGTTGCAGAAGGAGACACCGTCTCCATGCTTGGATACTAGAGTGAGCTGAAAAAAGTTGAAAAAGTTCTAGTCGTAATACCGCAGAAAAATTGTGAATTCGGGAGATTAAAGAGAAGTAAAAAAAAGAAAAAAGAAAGAAAGATAGAAATAAGATCGATTTATATCATGTATAATTGTCATTGTCATCATCATAACTGTCATTGTCATTGAAAGATACATTTTCATTTTCACGTTTACTATCCCAATTTGATTCTAATGTATATTTTTCTTTTATCATAAATTTCTTGTTCTTTTAGCATTTCTTGTTATTTAGCCACAATTTCGTCTTATCTTGATAGTATTTGTTTTTCTATTAATTCTGTTAAGAGCTTATGATTATTATGAATTAGTTTAAGTCGATCATATATTAAATCAAAATGTATTATTGTAAACTTGGACCACATTAAAATATGACGTTTATTATTATTATTGTTATTATTGTTATTATTATTATTATTATTATTATTATTATTATTATTATTATTATTATTATTATTATTATTATTATTATTATTATTATTATTATTATTATTATTATTTGTATAGATAATTGAATGGAAATCTTAATCTTAACTATATATAAAACTACATTAGCTGACATAAATTATTGAGCACTTCCTCTAGGGCTACAATGATTAAATTTGGCATGATTGTAGCTTTCCGAAACTAACCGACAGGAAAATTGCAAAAAGTGAATATTTTTTAATTTTTAGGGGTCTAAAGAGGAGGTGAGGAATTTTCCCATATTATTTAAATGAGCCTTTTTTTTAGGACCTATAATCTCCTGTTTCAGGTACTTAGAATTGAAATAAAAACTTGAAATTCGGTATGCTTGTACGTTTTCGTTAGCACTATCTAAGTAAATCAGTAAAAATAAAAAAAATCCAACTTTAGAGTGGTTTTATAGGGAACTGAAAAACCTTTCCCATTTTATATGGGACACCTTTTACAACCCCAAATTATTGAGCATTTCCTGTAGGGCTACAATGATTAAATTTCGCATGATTGTAGCTTTTCGGGACAAACCTGCAGGAAAATTGCCAAAAGTGAATATTTTTAATTCTTAGAGGGTCTAAAGAGGGGATGAAGAATTTCCCCATGTTGTTTAAATCGGCCTCTTTTTGACCTATAATCTCGTGTTTTCGGTACCGGTACTTAGAATTGGAATAAAAACTTGAAGTTCAGTTTGGTTGTACGTTTTCGTTAGCGTTACCTAAGTGAAACATCAGAAATAAAAATTTCCAACCGTAGAGTGGTTTTATAGGAAACTGAAAATCTTTCCCATGTTCTTTATATGGGACGTCTTCTACACCCCAAAATGTTTAGACACTTCCGGCAGGATTAGAATGATGAAATTTGGTATGATTGTAGTCTTTCAGGACTAACCGACAAGAAAATCGAGAAAAGTGAATATTTAAAATTTTTTTAGGGGTCTACAGGGGGATGAAAGAATTCCCGTGCTATTTAAATGGCCGTTTTCTTGCGATACAAAATCTTATCTTTTAGATAGTTGAAATAGGAAAAGAAACGATAGAATTGATTCAGGAAATATGAAGAGCAAGTTCACGAAATTCACTGTTGATGCAAGGGCCACTTAGGGGGAATTGTAAATAATAATAATAATAATAATAATAATAATAATAATAATAATAATAATAATAATAATAATAATAATAATAAAACTGAATAACTCTTGAACCAAATTTCCAATCTCGATTAAATTTTCACATATGTGAGGTTTGTGCCTGGGATGTTATTTTTCATTTCACTTTGACGGAGCAACAGAGGTGAGAGGGAGGAGGGGAGATATATAAAAATCAATATACTCGTATATAAAAATAAAATGGACTATGTTCGTTAGTTAATAACTTCAACCACTCGATCGATCTCAATGAAATTTTCAGCATAGATTAGGTTCAAACCTGGAATTTTTTTCCTATATTGTCACTTTAACGGTAGAATCTAGGGAAGGGGGAGGGAAGGGGAAGGTATATAAAAATGAATAAACTTAATAACTCTTGAACCACCCGACTGATTTCGATCAAACTTTCAACATAGCTAAAGTTCGAACCTAGGACGATTGTGTCATTTCACTTTTACGGTGCAACGTAGGGGAGGGGAGATATATTTCAAAAATAAAAATAAAAGTGATTGTGGCTTCATCACGCTTAAATCATCCTACCAATCTTAATCAAATTTTCAATATAGATGAGGTTCGAACCTGGGGTGGTTTTTATATCATTTTGAGGGTAGAACTTAGGGAAGGGAAGGGGAGGGGAGGGGAGAGAGATATAAAAATAAGTAAAACTTAATAACTTGAACCAACCGACCGATCTCGATCAAATTTTCAACATAGGTTATGTTCGTGCCTGGAATTTTTTTTCTATATTGTCATTTTGACGGTAGAATCTAGGGAAGGGGGAGGGGAGAGGAAGATATATAAAAATAAAAACTTAATAACTCTTGAACCACCGGATCAATCTCGATCAGATTTTCAACCTAAATGAAATTCGAACCACAGATGGTTTCTGTCATCACTTTCACGGCATAACATAAGGGAGGGAAAGGGGGAAAGATATTTAAAAAATTGACCGATATTAGTATCGAATGTGTAGTTTTTGTCGTCGCGGAGATGAACAGTGACACCTTTGATGTCGTTTAAATCCAAATTCAGGCCCGCAACTTGGGGGAGGGCGAGGGGATATATATAAGATCGAAATGACCAATATCAGTGTTGAATTCATATTTTTCGGGGTATCTTAGATGAACAATGACACTTCCGATGCCGTGCTCAACATGGAGAGGGGAGGGGGATATATAAAAACCATCGAAAATGACCGATATCAAAGAGCGCTTTAGTAATAGTAAAAAGTGACTGACTAACGAAACATATTACTATTTTTACTTAATTTAATCCAGCGAAGCAGGTAATTGATGCTAGTTTTTAAGTATTTCTGCATATTGAATGCACATTTTCATTTACTGTTACCCATGTCGTGTATGCATATGTGTGTGTGTGAGAGAGAGACTGACTTTTGTTCACCATCCACTTTTGGCTTATTGCTTTATTTATCTCAGGATTTTAACTCTCAACTTCCTATCTCAAATGGCCATTGTTGGGATTATTTTGTTGTAGGACGTCAGTCTTTTCAGAAAAAAATTGGTTGCTTCAAAGCCTTTATGGTTTATATTACCGTGCGAAAAAGGAATGAACAAAGGGAAGCGCGAGGACGTACTAGCGAGCGAAAGACAGAAGGGCCCATATATTTCTAGTTCCTGAATACTATTTATATTAACTGGCTTCAAGAAGGAACAAAGATTCACAGCTCTTTCTCTAGAAAGAAAAAAAGGAAAACGAAAACAATAAAAACTCTGTTTTTCTATAAACTTATATATATCTACTATTTGGTATTTTTGAAGTTTTAAGGCCACCCCTTTCTTAATACAGAAAAGGACATAGTCCGTTCTCATGAAAAAGGTACCGGTACGTCGTACCGTTGCGTACTGCCAGAAAAAATCACTATATATAACTTGCTATTGAATTCATACCAGCAATATGATTCTTGATATGTCAGACAACGTGTGAAACATTCAACTAAACAAGTTGGAGATTATAAAAATTGAGAAAATAATGCATTAAGATTCCGTCAATGATATTAGTCAAGAAACCAAGGAAGGTATACACTGTATAAAGCCTTTGGTTAGTAGGGGAGAGCTGGGTAAAATGACCCCCTGCAGGTAAAATGATCCCCTACCCCTACAGCGGAAACTGGTGGCGCTGCCTGTCGTATCACGTGGTTGCTACGTCACACAAAATAAGCTGTCTTCGTTCATCGGTTCTCTTTGGATGAGAAACGTTTTGTTAGTCTTCCAGACGAAAAAATAAATTTTCATAACATTGTTTATAAGATAAGTGCTACTTTTTGTTGTATTTATACTATCACATGAATTAGAATATAAATGAGACACTATTTTTGAAAAGTCAGTGCTTAACTCCATACATTTAGCAATCCAGATGGAAGTCTTCTCCATGTTTTGTCAAACAAATACATATTTAATGGAAGCCATATGAAAACGCAAAATGATTCCGGAATCATTTTAGGGTTATTCTATTTTCTTATTGATCATTTTGCCGTTTTTATTTGGCTCGATATAATTCAGATGATCATGATAATGAAATCCTTGGTGATATGCCTACTTTAAGTGATGCTCAGTGAAACTTATCGAACCATTCTAGGCCTGCTATTCCAAAATTAAAGAAATATAAAAAGAAGACAATGATTTGTAAAACGAAGAAGTTGCAAGGCGCAAAAAAGAAATATCAAGTATCATCTGCTTTTGATGACGAATCCATGACAGATACCAGTGTATCTATTGTCATGACTTATATTCAAAGTCTGCTGCAGATGAGGGTTGGATATTGTGTCAGCAGTTCCAAGAATGGGTCCACGATCGGTATGTTGGTGTTGATGCAGATAAAAGTTTCTTTGTATGTGGCATGTGTTCTGCCACTTAGGCAACAAGAAAGCTGATCCGAAACAAAAGCATAACAGAACTAAGTGTTCAAAAAACTTTTTCTATATTGAACAATGTATTAGCCTACTTTAATAAACTACAAAAAGTACTATTATTACCAACATACTTTAACATAGTATTACTACACCCTGTACTCCATTTTTTTTAAATAATATTTTTGTAAGTTCACAAGATTTTTCTATTATTTTCAATGGAGGGATCATTTTACCCAACCCAAGGCCAAATGATCCTTTCGCAATAGGCTCAAATTTGTGTCAAAATAATATCGAAGATGATTATTGACAATATTTAAAATTGCACGTCAGAAACCTGAGGTAACACATCCTACCAACACAATTACCACAACATAGATCGTTAGAGCTAAGATCTGGAGGCCAATTTGTCTTAAGGGATCATTTAATCCACCTCTCCCCTATTTACAGTTGAGATTATTTTGATATAATTCCCTCATTCAATTGGTAACACTTAAAAAAAAAACTCATACCAGAGTTTCTGGCATCTGAATGGTGTGGCTAAACTTCGAAGCTTCCTCGGAATAAAAATCGTGTGCTGATGACATTCCAATCACTTCTCTGGCTGGTATTGACTCGCAATAATACTCCATAATAAATTGAAGGGCAATAGAACTCACTAATACTCTAAATATCCAACCGAAAGGAATAATGGGCATATTTTTATTCATGGTACATTCGTTTGTGTCCTGTAAATGAGCTACTTATAGAACTTAAAGTTCAGAATTTTACTGGATGACGCTTAATCTGTTGTCCAGAAATGTTTTAAAAAGTCACTATGTACGGGACCATGGGGACGGTTGCCTGGTTCGCCTTATGTAAAGGCCGCCACTGTTACTCAGTGTGCATTTTGCAGAGCAATTTAACATTCATGGGAGCTTTCGCCTTAAAGCAGAGACTTTCAAGAAAACCTTGTACCATTCGACAGTGGGGAAGAATATGTTGATGATGGGGAAAATTGTTTGAAACAATGTAATTTTCGAATGGTAGGAGCGATATGTTTCATACCTAGTTGTTGTTAGCAAAATGCTTTTGAGTTATAGTTCAATTATGCAGACGTGGAATGTCATGGAAGACATGGGATCATGTGGGATAATATAAGATAACAGAAAAGAAAATAATCAAAACTATCAGGAAATAATCAAAGAATTCCTTGCAAACTCCTATTAAGGAATTTGGTAGTTTTACTCTACTGTTAGAATAGGAGAGGAAATGACAGAGGAGAATGCAAGTGTTCGGGGAGTTCGACAGAATGCTGTCTCTTGCCTACATTATTTAATATCTATCTAGAAGAGATAGTGAAAAAGAGCCTACGAAATGAAGATGGCATTTCAGTAGGAGGTACAATGGTTAGGTGTATACAGTTTACAGATGATATGGTGCTTGTTGCAGAATTTGAAGAGAAAAATGAATAAGATGTTAGAAAACTTGAAAAAATGCTGTGAATAAAATGAGATGAAAATAAATGTGAGAAAGACAAAAGCTACGGTGTCAAATATAAGAGTAGGAAATAGAATAGGTGACTATTTTCGATACCTGCATAGTATTATTAGTAATGATACGAAGTGTGATCGTGAAGTAAAAGCAAGGATAGTAACTGCGAAAGAAGCCTTTAGCAGGAAGAAAATATTATTTTGTGCGACTTTGGATAGAGTTGAGAATAAAAGACTCATAAAATGCTTCGTGTAAAGTATTGTATTGTATGGATCCGAAACCTGGGCATTATGTAAAAATGATGAAAAAGGACTGGAAGCTTTCGAAATGTGAGTGTGGAGGAAAATGGAGAGAATTAGCTCGGTCGAGCGGAAAACTGAAAGAGTGGGGGAAGAAAGAACAATTTTAACTATTATTAAGAAGAGAAATAGAAACTGTTTGGGACATTGGCTAAGAAGGAACTGTATCATGAGGGACGTGTTAGAGGGCATGGTGGCAGGAAAGAGAGGGAGGGGCGAAGGAGACTACAATTAATGGACGATATCAAAATAGGGAAATCGTACGTGAAGATGAGGAGGTTAGCGAAATACCGTGGAGCATGGAAGAGTCTCAGTTGCGGCAAGCGACCTGCCAATAATGGCAGAATACCTATGATGGTGATGATGACTACCATGATGGTAGTCATCATTGCTTTACATGGTTGACTGTAGAATTACGTAATACAAAATCAAGAAATATATAAAAATGTAAATGTAAACTCATGTCCAAATTATTGTCGCATGTCTATAAATATGTTGTTCTAGGAATATAATTTGATAGAGAATTCGCCTGGTATTTCTTATAATGTTAGTACGCGTATAATCGACAAAGACATCTATGTGGTAAATTTCATGTCAAAAGAGCAGTAAATAAGAACAATAAACCGAAAATAACATTTTCTTGTCCATTTAGCAACATTTTATTTTATTCATTATAATTTTCGTATTTATAATCTTTTTCCTATGAAATTTACCACAAATATACAGTTCCCGATTATACACATAGTATCAGTATTAAAAGTACTCTACAAAATCATTATCGAATTATATTGCCACAATAAGACAGTTATAGATATGCGACAATCATTTTGGACATGAGTGTACATAATCATAACTTCTTCTTTCTTATGCGTACATGTTTCTTCATGTAAGCTGGAAACATGTAAGAATTCCCCCCTCCCTAAACATCCATTACATTGTACAATCACCTACCACAAACCATTAAACTGAATGAAAGATGTTAATAAGTTTAAGGTAGAATTAAAAAAAAAAAAAAAACTATTAAATTGTGCATTTTATTCTGTCGTTGAATTTCTTAATGAAGAAGATAAACTGTAGTTCTAAGACAACTATTGCAAGTATTATTTGTTTTACGTAATATCGTTCATATAAATAACATGTTTTTGTACTGTGATCAATTAAGTATATCTCTAAACATAATATACACTAATTAGGTTAATGTTTTCTGGCATACCAAGATGCAATTTGCATGGTACACTGAACGCTAAAACTATCTTTGTTTGATACAAAATAGTTCAGTGTTTTTTTGCTTTTCCGTTACTGGCCAAGTAAATAAAGAACTTTTTTGGTTTTCTTACTTTCAAGTGTCTATGGTGCTTGGAGTGCCTACAGTAAAAAGAGAGGTTCAGAGCTATTTATTAGCAACGCTGCAGAATCTTATTGAGAGCATGAGTCCAGAAGAAGAAGCAGACTCTTTAATTGTAGTGTTTGTAGCTGAAGTAAGTATTGGTGACTCTCTTCTAATTGTTCTAATTACTAATCCCGTTACTAACTAACACCAGCTTTATTCAATTTAGTAACATTTGTGAAGAACAGAAACACGCGAACAGACTCATCACTGCTGAAGGTCGACAAATTGAGTTTTTGTTTTGTTTTTATTTTGAGAGTAATTTTCATATATTTCCTAGTAGTACAGTATGGTAAGACCTTACGTAAACTGATGATTATGGTTGAACATTGGTAATTGTAAAATATCATGTTGGTAAATATGTCGGCTTAACGTAGGAATAGTGTTATGTTGGCCAACCAATAGTGGCGGCTTCAGAGGAGTACAATGGTACGGCCGTATCGCAGTGTTCGTAGGTTTCCTTAAGAAAATTTCCTTCGATTGACACAGAATTTTCCCTTTTCTTATAAAATTTTCCTTAGTTTGTTAAGTGTTCAATTTCTATGACAGACATAATGTGATAAGATTAACTTAACTATATTAAAGGAAGTGCAAACCATATTTGTTTTATTTGCTTTTTCTTTCTATGTTTTCTTTTCCTTTACTTTAAAAAATACACACAAATACACCCAACCAACAATGGGTGCAAATTGTGGTATTTTGAACACACACACACACACTATTGCTATTGAAGTGGTTTATTTCTGAAAAACAAAGAAGAAAACCAGTTGAGAATGCTCCAAGAGCATTGCCGGAACGAACTTAAAACGAATGGAGAGATGGAGCGGGAAGGATAACTGTCATTGTTCCTAGATGTAAAAATAAATCATCTTCTCCGCACCTTGTTCTGTTTCTCGCAAAATGTCATCTCTCTATGACTTACAGTTCCCGAGATATGGCTCCTTAAATATTTGGAAATCGGCCATTTTCTGGCCAAAATCACGAGAACGGTAAGTCATAGAGAGGTGATATTGGTGTTAATCAATACGTAAGAGGATGGCAAACATTTTGGTACCTATATTATTTGGTCGCCACTGACCAAACCAATGGCGAATTGGGCAGTGGCCACCGGTTACTATTTGATACCAAAATATTTACTATCCTCTTAGGTATTGATCAACATCAATATGATTTCTCTATGACTTACGGTTCCGGACATATAGCTCTTTAAATTTCTGGAAATCGGCCATTTTTTGGCCAACATCTCGGGAACGGTAAGAGTAACGCAAAAAATGTAATCACTTTCTCAGATAGTTTTTGATGCTCTATCGAGTGCGGGGTTCAAAATTGAAAAAATCGCAAATAACAGACAGACGAACAGACTGACACAGACATAGAGAATTCAGTAACGAACTTTTTAAGTTCGTTGATTAAGCATTTAAATTGGTTAATCAGTCAGCGCGAGACTTTCCCTGGATTTTCACGTTTTATCAAAAAAATCCCTTTTTCCCTTTTTTTACTAAATTTACCTACCGAATTTTCCCTAGATTAGGAAAATTTACCTCAAACTACAAACACTGCCGTGCCCTCTGTTGTTTCACGGTAGTGATGCTAACCCATGAGGAAAATCCCATTTTGTGAGATTTTTTTTACATTTTTTGAAAAGGGATAAAGGGAATTTTGTCGTAATTAGCAGCATACATAAAAATTTTCATATATATATATATATATATATATATATATATATATATATACTTCATTAACAGTAACAACATTATCTATGGACGGGAAGTAGACCAATGAGTCCTCAATAAACTTGATAGGCCTATCAGTGCTAATTGTCAAATTTTGTTACTTGGGAATGCATGCATGCTAGTGCAGAAGTAAGTTGTGAAAAAAAAAACAACGAAGATACGGAAACAAGCAAGAAATTTAAAAAAGAAAATAATTAATCGAAAAAAATAAAATAGGAAATGAGAAACAATCAACTTGAAAAATGTTCCGCACAAAATGATCAGAGAGTAAAGTTCTTATAGTATCGTTAGTTCATTAGAAGATGATGGCTCAAAGGCATAATGCAAATACTAAATCCTGACAGCAAAATGTACTTGTTTTCGCTAAACAGTTGATAAACGTAGAATATCGAAATTTACGGATAATTCACTGATATAGTATTGAAGAAGGTGAGTGACATACAATGGTTTCATATCTATACCTATCTATCTATATCTGTTT
Organism: Thermobia domestica; assembly: GCF_964235325.1. Classification (NCBI taxonomy): domain Eukaryota; kingdom Metazoa; phylum Arthropoda; class Insecta; order Zygentoma; family Lepismatidae; genus Thermobia; species Thermobia domestica. The sequence continues at coordinate 29,478,518 of NC_137463.1, read as the reverse complement.
CTCTCTCCCTCTCTTTCGGCGAATTTTGTAATTAGTATAACGTAAAAAATTCAAAACCAAAATGGGAATTTCTGTTTGTCGAGATCGGATTTTATAACTTTTCAGGTTGGCAACACTGTTTTATGAAAGCCACACAGTGTTGCCAATTCGGGAGAAAGTAACTAAATTTAGGGTATTCAAGCTTCAGACAAGCAACAAAAAGTTTTTTTTTTTCAATTACCGACTTTTTTTTAGGTGAGTTTTAAGTGACGATTTGGCGAATTAAAAATCTAGCGACTTTTATGCTGCGAATAACTTGTCCCACTTAGCTCGAACAGTTTAAATACAGTGGACTCCTTTTAATTCGAAGTCCAAGGGGAGACGAAAAAACTTCGAATTATCCAAAATTCGAATTATCCAACAACATTCATTTTCATATATATAACAACAAACAAACCAAAGCACTGTGCATCAAAAACATATTCATATGGTGTAGACTTTACCTTTAAAGCAGTTTATTATTTGCGTGATCGAATAACGCAAACTAACAAACGGTAGATTTTCTATTTATCTTTTGTATTACTCTTCCCTATGGCTGCATCTGGATAACTGAAAATACGTTAAAACTGTATTTCTCTGTTTACATCTGTCCAACATTAAAAATTTTCAACTGTATTTGCTTCGAATTATCCAAAACATAGGCTCAAAAGTTCGATTTGTCCACGATTTTTTACTATTGTTTTCGATACAGTTTTCAAGGGGAATGGACTTATGTTCGAATTATCCAATATTTCGAATTATCCAAGTTCGAATTAACGAGACTCCACTGTATATGTTTGTTTTCCTTTTTGTTTATTTGAATCAGAGTAAGCATCGACGAACTAGGCAAGTACACAGCATTTGGCCTAATTTCAGAATCCGACTTTTATTCCTGTTACCCCTTGACCTCTAACGGAGATCAATTCCAACCGTCAATGCTCTTTAGTTTGCAGAACTTTTGTTTAGAGGAACAAATAATACATTACCGATATCAAGTTGCTTATCTGTAGAAGCGTAAGTACAGGTGACGTACGTAAGTGGTTGTATTTATTTCTTTGTAGACTTTTCTATTGTACACTTTTCTGAACTCGGCATAAGGAAAATTTTCGGTTTTCTGAAATACGGCATAAAGAAAATTAAAGATAGCAACCAGGGCCTAGAAATGAATGGCATTCACCAGGTTACGGATTTTGCCCATGGTTTCAATCTGATGAGGACAACACAAAGAAATGCAGAGGTTTTATTTAATGCTGCAAAGACATAGATTTAGAAGTTAATGCGGAGAAAACCAAGTATATGGAAATTCACCGTGACCGTAATACTGCAAACTGCGGATGGATATTGTAAAATAATATTTTCGATAAAGTGGACACTTTCAACTATCTATTATCAACATTACCAGACGAAAACCATATTCACGAAGAAATTAAATGTCGACTGGAAACAGGGAATTCGTGTTGATATGCGGTTCCAACTCGCTTGCCTTCTCGAATTCTGTCGAAATTTAAAGCTTAAAATATATCAAGATGATAGTTATGCCTGTTATGCTGTATGGTTGCGAAACATGATCCCTTACTTTGAAGGAAGAATGCAGACTGAAAATATCTGAAAATGAAATCATGAGACGAATATTCTGACTAAAGAGGGATGGAAATGGCGGAAGCTTCATAACGAGGAACTGCATAATTTATACCATTTACGTAACATTGTTAGGGTCATTAACTCAGGCCAGTTTAAACAGACAGGTCGTGTAGCCAGAATGGAAGAAAGTAGGAACGTTTTCAAAATTTTAACTGGAAACCTAATCGGAAAAAGAACACAAGGAAAATCTATGGACAGATGGGAGAACAATATTAAGATGGATCTCGCAGAAGTAGGAATACAAAATAGAAATAATCCAGATGGCTGAGGACAAGATTCAATGGAGAGCTTTCTTGAATGCAGTATTGAACCCTCGGGTTCCATACGCCATAGAGTTAGTTATTAATTTATATTTTTATCCTATGTACGTAAGGAAATTATATGTTCTGATTGTGCAATAATTTATAAACTTTATGTTATAAAAAATTAATTTTGTAGAAGCTGCAATAGAAGATTAATTTGTTTACATTTTTTTAAAAAAATAGTTAATCTTTCCAGTTAAGAGTCGTTCATATTTGAACATTGAAAAAGGAAGTTAATCATGGATAGGTTAACTTAAAACTTTTATGATTGTGAAGTTATGAGAGTATAAAGTATTGTTAGTTAAACCCACTATGGATAGAGTATAATTTACTTAATTTGTCTAAAAGGATAGATTCCGCAGGAATCAATTATTCACAGTAAAGGAAGTAATTTAATAATTAAGTGACGGAATTCCCATGGTAAATGAGTTCTCTTTGGAGAATCCTTTGCACATTTCTTCTACGACTTTAAATATTAAATTTTCGGATACACTGAGTATGGTTTCAAGTGGTTTTAATTTAAAGAAGACTTTGTATATTGTTAGTACATTCAAAGACTATGCAACTATGCTGCTCCACTTTTGAATTCCTATTTCTGAGAGACGGTGCTTTATGAGCTACGTTCATTAAGGGTATTATTGTGTTAGAGGTTTACTATCCACTATTTAACAATTTATGATCATCAATTTATTAATAAATAATTTCATAAGTAGTCTTTTGAAGATAAGATGAGTGAATAAAAAAATAAGCATTTTAAATTGCTAATTAAAAATACAGTTGTAACTGTCTTGTTTTCAGTCAATGGATGTATAAGCAGAACTGTAATTTCCTCAAATTATTGCTAAGTATATTAATATTTACTTATTAATTTTTTTCTCTTCTGTTATCCTTTATTTCTTGCATCTTTAATTTTAAGTTTGTGATCATCTAACTTTCGTTAATGTCATCCTGTAAAATTACATAATTAATATGTGACCTTAATATAACATCCCTTATAGCACTTACTTTAGATTCTGATTTCTGAAAAGCTTTCGGCTCTTCCCTTGGAGCTTTGTTTACGGAGGCTAAAAATAAAAGTGAGAGAAATATAGACATCAAGAAAATAAAATTTAAAACTGGACTTACAAAAGACAAGCGGTAAAGATTCAACTTGTCAATTGCTGATTGTTTCGCAAGTGATGATGTGGTATGCTGTGAAATGGCGGGCTCAAGTTGTGCATTCTTTTATTCAGGCTTAAAAGATTGCCTATTCATATTAATGTTTTTATTGTGCCAACACTGGATATATAACTAACTAACTCACTCACTCTATGGCCTATGAAACCCGGAGGTTCAATGCCGCGTTCACAAAAGCTCTCCAGGGTTATTCAAAAAGCGTGTCTGTTTTGTTACACCAAATTATGAACTTTATTGTTTCAAACACACTAAAAAAATTCATAAACATGTTCACCACACATTGCGATTTCAGATACGGTGAATGACGTCAGGCATATGACCTCCTCCTCTACTGCACTGACATGCAATAACTCTGTTCGTGAAATTCGTTATCACTGCAATGTTTTGCTCAGAACCATCACTACAACGACGCCCAGGACTATTAATATTCACTGTTGAACCCGTTTCAATTAACTTTTTTATAAGTTTATGAACTGTTGATTCATTCGGTGCCTCAGTTCGCCCAAGAACAGCGCGAAGTCGCCTGATAGTTGCTGCATAACTCTCCGTTCTGATGAAAAGTTTTCACAATTGGCACTATAGTAAACGCTATAGTGAACTCCATGCCTAGACACAGACGGAAGAAATATGGCAAATTCATACTAAGGAGACAATCGCAATGTTTGTGCGTAGAGCAACAATATAAAACAATGTCGGGAACCGAGAAACAAAAATTTGCCAGACGATCCAAAACCAGCGCGCTTTTTGAATAACCCTATAAAATATATATTTTTCACTCCCATTTCACTTTTAACCAAACGTTATCAATGTTAAATTTTGGATGTTCTAGAAAAATAAAATAAAAAAAAATTCGAAAAGAAATCTTTCTGTTACATTCTTGGCTCAAATAAAATGCTTGAGCTTACAATATTGTGTTATGCTTTGATTTTCGAATACCTGAAACCAGATATTTTGTTTTAGCATCTCTTAAAATGTTCTCTGACACGTAACAAGCAACATTGACAAGGTGTGACGTCATTGCTCTTGTCTGGTAATTCTATTCCTATGTTGTTGTTGTTCCCTTGATGGTTTTGTTATTTTTACACCTATTTTTATTCTCCGTGAACATGAATCTAGGGAATACCCGAAAGCTTGAAAGTGCAAGGAACTAAGTGAGATGATTCTTGAAATTCCTGAGTGTGTTAACATATTGTCTGTCTGTAGCTTACATCCTTCGTAGTTTTCCTTGTACCTGTAACGTAAGCAAGGATTATTTCTCGAACAGCAGCATTACCCGTATATAAATGAGAAACAAAGAACTACCGATCATGCCCACTAGTAAAAAGTGCCCACGCGTGGATAAAGTTTTAAATGTTCTTTCGATACTAGTTGAGGACGCTGAATTCCAACGAATTTCTAGTTGCGTTTTTTATACTAATTTAAGGATACTGAATTCAATTAATCTATTTTTAAATATATGCGTCTATGGGGTGCCTGTAAATAAATATCAATATCCCAACTTCGAGGTTGTTTTTTCTCATGACTCCGTTAGCGATTATATTTGAAAATAGTTCCATTAGATTCAGCGATCTTAAATTAGTGTACAAAGCGCAATTAGAAATTTATTGAGATTCAGCGTCCTACAATTAGTATAAAAAGCGCAGTTAGAAATTCATTGGGATTCAGCATCTTCAATTTAGTATTAAAAGCGCAATTAGAAATTCATTGGGATTCACCGTCCTCAAATTTGTATTAAAAGCACAATTAGAAATTCATTGGGATTCAGCGTCCTCAAATTTGTATAAAAAGTGCAGTTAGAAATTCATTGGGATTCAGCGTCCTCAAATTTGTGTAAAAAGCATAGTTAGAAATTCATTGGGATTCAGCGTCCTCAATAGTATAAAAAGCGCAATTAGAAATTCGTTGAGATTCATAGTTCCCAAATTCGTATAAAAAGCATAGTTAGAAATTCATTAGGATGGGATTGAACGTCCTCAAATTAGTATAAAAAGCAGTTAGAAATTCATTGGGATTCCGCGACATCAAATTAGTATAAGAGGCACAATTAGAAGTTCATTGGGATTCAGCGTCCTCAAATTAGTATAAAATCACAATTAGTAATTTATTCAAGCGTGGGCACTTTTTATTAGCGGCATGATCGTTGGTTCTTTGTTCCACAACTAACAAACGGGATCTATTAGCAAGTAACTCTTATTAAAATTCCCTAAGATATCTGCATGAAACACACCTCAGTTAAAATTAAATGAGAGCCATCTAAATTTTTATTTGCAACTGGACTCTTAACTATTTAGTGATAATGGTTGTCAGTAACAGGTCACATTGCCACAGATAGTCATTGCCACAAGTAAAAGACTAATTTGGACATATCTCCCTGGCTGATCAGTCTATCCCCTTTTTATTATTATTATTATTATTATTAATATTATTATTATTATTATTATTATTATTATTATTATTATTATTATTATTATTATTATTATTATTATTATTATTATTATTATTAATTATCCATTATCTCACATTATATTTTATCAGCTTTCCCTCTGATCTTCAGTCTTATTATATCTCTAGTCAAAGTTTGTCAAAAGTGATCTTCTGCAGCTCATATCTCCATCTTTCTAACGTTGTATTTGCTCCTGAAATCGTATCCCTATATTGGCCTGGCTATCATTCTTCTGTCATAACATTCAAAACAATTAACTGTGTTACACGACCGGGCATCTCTCTAGTATTTTCTTCTTCCTTTCATTCTGAAGACAATGATGATAAGCCATTCGAGGCTTGAAAGCTAAGTTTATCTGCTGTGAGTATAACGCTTTCATTGTTTGTGTTTAAAGCTATCTGTAAGTACTTTTTATTATGATACTATGTAATATAATTGTGTTTGTGTGTGTTGTGTCTCAGTGAGAATTTCCTCTAATTTTATAAGAGATAATATTCAACATTGATTAGCCATCATATGACAAAATTGATCCAAATAGACAGTTCCAGTCTTACTTAAGTAACTGATCCATTCTTATACCATTTTTAAGCATAATTCTTTATGATAAGAAACGGATCATGTACTACAGCTGATAATTACTTTTTGTTAATGCCAAATAAATTTTTGAAGCTTGTCCGTTATTTGTATACGACTAAGCAATTTGTTTTTGTTTGTTTGTTTGTTTGTTTCAATGTTAATGCTTCTTGGAGTTCCTGGAGTGGAAAAAAGTCATATCATTGTAGCTGTATATGTTAAAGGTTTTGCCACTTGGCTTTTGGTTCTGTTGGTGGCTCAAAGTAGAGAATTAAAATTCAGATTTGAGCTTTTAAATGTGTTAAATGTTTTGAACAGTTTTTATGAACGTTATTAGATTTTTTAAAACTAATTTTTGTCTATGTGTTGGGTTACTAAGGTACTTAAGTGTTTTTGTTTCTTTCACAGACTGATCGAGATTATGTTGTAGAAGTAGCAAAACAAATTGAAGATCAGTAAGTAATTTTCTAATATTTTCAGATTATTTCTATGAAAAGGTTTATAATTTCTCCCAAGTTACCTTAAATTTAATCACTCTATAGCTTTTCTCAAATGAGTTGAAATGATATATATATATAAAAAAGATCACCTTACTTTCAAGCATCCAAAATATGTATTTCTGCAGACCGTTTCGGCGCTAAGTTCCGTCATTATCGGTGTTCAAATAATTAACTGCGCTACTCAACAAAGTACATTGTGAAGAATTGTGTAGTTCCATAGTTTCTGAAGTCTATTAAAAAAATAAATAAATAATAATAAAAAAAAAACAGGTGGAAGTTTTTACTTTGGTCATCTCATTCATTTTATTCAATGATTTGGTTTCACTGATTTGGATCTTTTGTTTTCGGTTTTGAGAACGTATCTGTTTTTCTAGATTCGTTACTGGTATCGAGTCACGTGAGGACTTACTGTTGATGGTTAGGTTAGGTTAAATTAAGTTATGTTAGGTAAAGTTAGGTTAATTGAGGAACTAATTCCTAGTGATATTTAATGGATTGTTCCGAGGAACTAGTTCCCTATGAATCGATTGATTGGACGATTCATTGAATGAAATGACCAAAGTAAAAACTTGCCGAAACGGGAAATTAGTTTTTGTTTAATAATAATCATAATATATCTATATCTATATCTATTATATATATTCTCTTCTTATTTCTTGAGTTCATTCTTAGAAGCAAAGCCTAGTCAACATATCATTTATCTAGGCATTTACACATAATAATCAACACAATAACAGTTCCAGTGTAATTAATAGCGAACATTAGTTGAATAAACTGAAGAATTTGAAACTTTACATTTTGATAGTTCGTTGATTTCTACGTTCGTTAATATTTAACACATACCAATAACTTGTAGAAATACGTAGCGTATATATGGTCTTTTCCTTTTGATTTGTAGACACGAAAACTTCCACAGTTTGAGAACCACACATTACTTATATCAAGAAAGGATGAGGCTCATTTCCCATAGGCCATTTTCCCGGCAGATATTCCAATGAACCCTATGTTAAAGTACTATTTGAGTTAATACGAAAAACTATATTAGTTTAGGCAAAGATCAAACAGAGACGCGTTATCATAAATGGGAAAAGTACAAAAATATACATAACTTTAAAAAAACACGAAGTTTGAATTTTTATTATATATTTCAATAGTACTTATAAGACTTTTAAAATGAGCACACACACACCTTGAGGAAATGTACTATTGGCGAGCTATGATCAATCAAAGTTGGAAAAAATTGATATGTTAAACTTAAAAGCCTAATAAGATGCCGCTTATCACATAAAACAGATCGTCGAGTAGTCAGTGCAGTTGGACTGCATGCCAAATGTCTTGAACTTTCGGCTCTGTAAAAGACTTATATTTATACAAATTACTACGGTCTTTTGTTTGTATAACACAGACAACAGTTTAAAATAGTTAAGGTTTAAACTTTATATTTTGATTGACTATAACTTGCTAATAATACATTTCCCCAAGGTGAGTGCATTCTGATTCTAAAGATCTTACTGATATTGAAATATATATATATATACCAAATTTAATTTTCGCGCCTCTGTTTGACCTTTGTCCAAACTAATTTGTTTCTTCGTGTTAACTCATGTAGTACTTTCACACATATGATTAATTGGATTATTTGCCAGGGACGGCCTATGAGAAATGAGCCTCATCCTTTGATTTTTATGTAATATCGTCAGCTCATTAACAGACAACGTATTAATTTTGTTTCGTTTCAGGTTTACTGAGGAAGTAGAAGCTGGCTTAGTGGACGTAATATCACCCCCTGTTTCATATTATCCAGACTTAGATAACCTTAGACAGACACTAGGTGACCCCATCGAGAGAGTTCGATGGAGAACAAAACAGAATCTGGATTTTGCATTTCTTATGATGTATGCTCAACCGAAAGGAACGTTCTATGTTCAACTTGAAGATGATATATTAGCTAAGAAAAATTTTGTATCGATTATGAAAAATTTTGCTCTTCAAAAAATTGCTAATAAAGAGCCATGGTTTGTTTTGGAATTTTGTCAGCTTGGGTTTATAGGTAAGCATAGTTAGTGTGTGTGTTAATTTCATATCAACAAGTTATTTAGAATGTTATTTATTATAGTTATATGTAGTATAAAACATGTTAATAGCAGTATCAGAATTAGTTTTAGAGATACAGTCATTGACATTCCCCAGTACTATATTAAATTCAGTTCCAAATTTTGTACCATTTAATTTAGTTTACTGTCATTTATAATTCTAAGCGGTGGGAGAGGGCACGGTCGCTCAGTGGTAGGGCTCTTACTTCTGGTTCGTGGGGTCCCTGGTTCGATCCCCGCTCCAATCAGTTCGTGGTTGACAACATCGTGTCCGTGGGTTTTCTCGGAGTACTACATTTTCCTCCTATATTCTCATTCCACTAATTCTTCCAGCATCATTCACTTAGCCTAACAGGCATAAACGAGGGACGTTAAACTGAAAGATTTCATTTTTTTTTATTTCATCTACAATCCTAATCTTTGAATTTGTAAGATAATGTGTAGAAGAGACCATTGTTGAATCTCATCTTAAAGTTGCTGCAACTTCTATCCTTCTAAATATAATACAGGATGATTACTTTGCTAGAGACACCAAATTGTTATACTTCCCAATTATGAGTCACTACCTAAATTACTTGGAACTTTGTCAACAATTACCTCGAAAGTTTTACAATATAACGTGTTCGTAATAGATGCTAGAAGTGATTTTCTTTTATGTCCACATGTGTTAGTATACATCTCACCAAATTCTGAAATCCACTACTAATGGGTTTGCTTAGTCTTTCAATTTCTGAACGTTTCTTTCAAGTTGTCGTTCATATGTGGTTTATTTCTTACATTTCTGTTCCAGCAAGTTCCAAAGAAAAGAATTAGGCCGAGTTTTGTCGGGGGATTTTGAATTATTATTATTATTATTATTATTATTATTATTATTATTATTATTATTATTATTATTATTATTATTATTATTATTATTATTACCACGAATACTACTACTACTACTAGCTGAAATGCACGGGAAAAATAGGTGTATGGAAAATATTGGGATAACCATTTTAATGAAAGTAACATGATAAGAACGTGGCTCGAGTGAAGTGTTATGTTCGAAAATAGTTTCAAATGCTTCAGTCATTTTCCCGTGATGATTAGAGAGACAACTTCGAAGATATTTATGAAATTGCCTCCTTCCCTTTCCTAGTAGTGGAATTCTCGAAAACAATTGAACAGATGTTTATTACTTTATATTTAGTATTTTATACCCGGAGTTTCATCTTCTTAACTTGAAGAGCTCTCGAGATAGACATTTTTTGACATAAATTTTGAATCCCCCTCTCTCCCCTTAGGATATGCACTTTACCTCGAGTGGTACGATAAAATCTCAGTTCTAGGTAGACACTATGTTCAAATATTTATTTCGAATGGTTCAGCTGCTTTTCTGTAAGAGACAACGTCGATTTCATTTTTGTAATACTTGTATAACACTGTGACTCTCGCTTCATGTGCTGTGTTAGTGAAATTACTGCCACTGAAAGAATCTACGGCGAGAGAGGAAAAACATGGATTATCCTGTTGTACAACGTTGAAATTACATGTATATACATTTTCAAGCCACTTTGCCATAATTTACGGTTGTGGGGACTAAAGTTCGAGCACTCTGGCAAGATAATCATATTATGCTAGTAGTATCTGAAACTTTAGGATCATCTTCAGGTATCGTCAAAGACAAAAAAAAATTAAATCCCCAAAAGCCAAAATCCCCAAAGATTATGACTGGCATATTGTTTGTTCAACTGACCGATGATCCAATGTGATTATTTCCTGTTTTCTAGACTGGATTTCTGGGTTGAAATACCTTCTCAGACCCCAATCGACTCAAAATCTTAAGTAGCTACAAGAAATTGTCTATCATAACTGAGAATTGAACTTCTAGAGTTAATCATTCCAACAGAAAAGAGAATAAGCCTTGTTTTTTGTTTATATTTTTTTCTTAAAAAGACAATTGGTGTTTAAAAAAATATCAGGAGATGCCCGCAAACATCCTTTTTCCACAGCGATCAAGGGTTTAGCCAGCATTGTAAAATTAATGCCAGGGGAAACTTCGGTGAGTTAAAGGCGGCCGTAGCATGGTGTTAAAAGCTTCGGCACACCTTACCACCCTCAGTACGTGTAGTCGCCTTACCTCCATATCACCTGTCGGCCACTTATGAGCCTGACCCTCGTGACTTTTCCTGTGACTTTTGAAAGCTGTCATTGAAGGTTTCTTTTGCTGTAAATTTGTTTCTTAAATAACTCTTCTCGGGCTATTAGCCAGGTGAATGTATTGACATCCGACGTTTTGAATGCAGACATTGCACTCATCTTCAGGAATTGTAATGAAGAGGCCGGAGATATGAGCATGTATATATGGCGACTATTTAGAAGCAGAGATGTGAATGGGGGCTTGTGATTGGCTTAGGGATGTTGGCTCCTGATTGTCTGTTGTTGTTGCTGCGAGAAATGACTTTGTTGAAGTGTCTGTTTTTTGTTGTTGAAAAGGTCCGATCAGATAGGGCTGAGTTGAAACCCATTGTCTCCATTGAGATTGTTCCTTTTACGTGAGATGGCTATGCTTCCTTTATTATTTTGTCCCAAAAATTGCTACACTTGGCTACTATGGTGGTATTTGCAAAATCAATTCTGTGTCCAAGCTGTGCTAGTCCTGACTTTTCAGGTTGTTGAAGTTGCTGTTATGTTCTTTGCATCGTTATTCTATTGTACATCGAATCAGATAGGGCTGAGTTGAAACCCATTGTCTCCATTGAGATTGTTCCTTTTACGTGAGATGGCTATGCTTCCTTTATTATTTTGTCCCAAAAATTGCTACACTTGGCTACTATGGTGGTATTTGCAAAATCAATTCTGTGTCCAAGCTGTGCTAGTCCTGACTTTTCAGGTTGTTGAAGTTGCTGTTATGTTCTTTGCATCGTTATTCTATTGTACATCGAATCTGTTCTGTGTATGCTGCCACATTCGTATGGTATACGATATACACTAAGAGTGTGCAGGTGATGGTAGTCTTTCACTGGTTTAAGTAATGATCTGATGTTGGCTGGAGGTTTGTGAATAATTCTTATACCATATCTGGCAAGTATTCTGCTGAGTTTGCCGGAGGTGCGGCCGATGAAAGACAATACGGTGGTAAAGAGATATTCTTCATTCTGCATCCGAAACGTCGGATATCAATACATTTACCTGGCTGATAGCCCAAGAAGAATTACTAAAATCACATCGCCAGGAACAATTCAATGCTTGCTTCATTTTTCTTAAAGTAATACCACTCAAATGAAATTAAGATTTATTGTAGACATTTACTTCTGTATTGCTATTTGTAACAATATAATAATTACTGTTTATTTGAATTCATAAGCTGATATTTCCTTTAACTGATGTATAATATTTTCTTTACAACAATGGATTTGTACATAAACTGATGACACAGAATTTATATGAGGCAAATTGTTATGTGAATTTTAACATAATATATGTGTTAGATAATAACATATTAAGAAGTAAAGCTAAAAAAGTATATTTTTGAGTCAACGTTGTTTCAACTCAATAATTTTAAGATCTGCTTGACGATTATCTTGAAATTAAATAATTCTCCAACTTTCAAACTTTTGCCGAGATGATTACAGAAAAAAGATCTCCTCCAGTTCCTTACCAGGGGGTAGCGTTCCCAAAACTGATGCAACGTTCCCTCTTTGTACTGCCATACTGACGTGTTGCAGTAGAAAAGAGGTTGCTCTAGCGTCTTCCGACGATAAATAAATGCGGTGTCCGACTTCTTTTATAAAGTTAAGACCTTCGGGACCCCAGGAACCACCTGATTCGATAGCTATAGTGACAAAATGATATTTGTCAAGGAAATTGCTGTACTTCTTGCGTTTTTCTGTTTCACGGCGAGCAGCCACAATGTCAGCTTGTGCTGAAGAAGAATGTAGATTTGATGGGGCGAAGGTATTGGAACAAGTAAAATTCCATAGAAGTGCTTTTCCTTTCTTCCACGGTATTATGGTCATACCATCTGGCTTCTTACCGTCTGCACGACTGCATCCCAACGGTTCGGGTATAGAAAGAACGCCTGCTGAAATTAGTGCCCTCATGACAATGTCGTTGACGCTGGAGTGGCGTGAATGTCTGCCCGCACTATTGGTACAGGAGAGTCCGTGAAGGCCCTTCTTGTTTATGACACTTCTACAGACTGGACATCTGTGTTGCTCGCAAACATCTGCTCCCAAACGCAGTGCACTGGCAATTCGAAAACTATCATTGGGAAGATGCAATCCTAAAGAAGGTGATGGGATAGCATGGAGCGAAGCGCCTGCTTCAGAACTATAATTACTATAGTAATGTTTTTTAAACAGTTCAATTGGATTATTTTGGAAAAGTTTTTATCTCAAGAAATATTCTTCACTGTTTTAGGAAATGTTAGTTCAGAACCGTACAAGACGGAAAGTATTTTCCTTAATTATGTAATCTGCAATAGTATTACTAACTGGTTCATATTAGCTTTGCTGTTTAAATAACGTAAACGAGAAAAACAAATCTCTGAACAAAGCAACGTTTGTTTTTGTTTTAAAATAATAACTGTGTAACAGTTTCGCCAACTAACTGAACATATTGGCTTCATCAGACATTGTCTGATGAGGTGTCTAACAAATCAATATGTTCAGTTAGTTGGCGATTGGCTTCATTGTGTCTGATGAAGCCAATATGTTCAGTCAGTTGGTGATTGGCTTCACAGTGTCTGATGAAGCCAATATATTCAGTTAGTTGGCGATTGGCTTCACAGTGTCTGATGAAGCGAATATGTTCAGTTAATTGGCGATTGGTTTCACAGTGTCTGATAAAGCCAATATGTTCAGCTAGTTGGCGATTGGCTTCACAGTGTCTGATGAAGCTAATATGTTCAGTTCTTCATAGTGTCTGCTGAAGCCAATATGTTCAGTCAGTTGGCGATTGGCTTCACAGTGTCTGATGAAGCCAATATGTTCAGTTAGTTAGCGATTGGTTTCATAGTGTCTGATGAAGCCAATATGCTCAGTTAGTTAGCGATTGGTTTCATAGTGTCTGATCAAGCCAATATGTTCAGTTAGTTAGCGATTGGTTTCATAGTGTCTGATGAAGCCAATATGTTCAGTTAGTTAGCGATTGGCTTCACAGTGTCTGATGAAGCCAATATGTTCAGTCAGTTGGCGATTGGCTTCACAGTGTCTGATGAAGCCAATATGTTCAGTCAGTTGGCGATTGGCTTCAGTGTCTGATGAAGCCAATATGTTCAGTTAGTTGGCGATTGGTTTCATAGTGTCTGATGAAGCCAATATGTTCAGTTAGTTGGCGATTGGTTTCATAGTGTCTGATGAAGCCAATATGTTCAGTCAATTAGCGATTAACTTCACAGTGTCTGATGAAGCCAATATGTTTAGTTAGTTGGCGATTGGCTTCATAGTGTCTGATGAAGCCAATATGTTCAGTCAGTTGGCGATTGGCTTCACAATGTCTGATGAAGCCAATATGTTCAGTTAGTTGGCGATTGGTTTCATAGTGTCTGATGAAGCCAATATGTTCAGTTAGTTAGCGAAACTGTTACAGTTATTATTTTAAAATAAAAACAAACGTTGCTTTGTTCAGAGATTTGTTTTTCTAGTTCATGTAACAGTATGTTTTATTACATGAGACATTATGTTTCAGAATCAAAAAAATAATATATATTCAGGTTTCTTAGGTAATAATAATAAAAACTGTTCTTTTCATTGCACGTATAGTAAGTGATGTGAAATTATTTTATATTCCGTGAGACAGTCTTTAATATACAGTCTAGGAGGCCAAGTACATTGAGCTTATTAACGATCATTAACAATAACAGTACTATTAGGAAATGAAGGTGTGTAAGTATTGTTTGATTAACTACCCATTAATGAACTTAAACTATACAATAGTACGCAAATTTTTACCCAATACGCTATGTAAACACTGGAGAAACAAAATTGAACTGCATCGTTCAGGCACTACATCAGAACATGGGTTGTAGGAAATGTGTTGCCAGTACGAATGAATATGAGTGAATTAAATATTCAGTGATTCAGGCATTAGTTACCTGAACTTGAATATATATATATATATATATATATATATATATATATATATATATATATATATATTGTTGCAGTATGCGCTTCACGACACTTCAAAATTATAGAAAAGGTAAAGATTTAAAAAATTTATTAATTTCATTAATTGGTTTAAAGAGAGAATTATGACAATGTTTTGTTTATTATTCTAAAATGCTGTAATCAAGTGGCAGACATGTTATATCATCAGTAGGCATTGCTGATGCCTGTTGTTTCATCAAGAAGAAAGACACTAGTCTGCAGTGTCACAATAATAACAAAACAAATATGAAATACATAAATGTCAAACGTTGTGAAAATTTTGTAAACACAGACACATAACTGAAATTAGGTAAAAGTGGAAATATCGCAAACATAGGCTGTCTACAGAATTTGGTCAATGAAAGAAAATGCAGAAATTGTGAATAAGCACAATTTCGGCTCAGAGATGGGAAACGTTAGAATAAGCAATCAACAACAAGAGAATTCGTCATCATGAGAATGACGATAAAAACCTAATGTTTGAGGGAATCAGGATCAGTTCTGAGAGACCTGTTGAGGATCAGTTCTGGGAGACCCGTAGAGGAGCAGTTGTTAGCAGTATCCATAGAACAGTCTCCAAGGAGTTTCATTCTTGGAATAGTCTCAATGAGCCATTATTGAGATCAACATCGAACCACGTTCCAGTGGACATCCATCCACTGGGCGACGAACCTCGAAGTCTGCAGTTCAAACCTCGTTCATCAAAGGTATGCTAGAATCACATCTCTGATATTCATTCTTTGACCAATTCATAGATAGTTCTATGCAATGCAAATTGACTATTTTACTTAATAACACAGACAAACATCCTACTACTCAATCTCTACTATAAAACAATAAGTGAATAAATGAGTTCTCTAAAGATTAACTTTATCATGTGTTAATTCAATCTCCTTTCGCATTATAATTAGTGATTAAGTCGAGATACGCTCCCGCAAGGAGGTTGAAATGGTGGAGGCGACCTTTGGTTCGATTTCCGGGAGGTCTACTGTTTAATAAGTTTAGTAACCCAATAGTGATAAAGTGAAGGTGACTCTAGGTTCGATCCCTGGATCAGTATATGTTGTCATGGTCGAGATGCTGTGAGGCGTATGCCGCGTAGCGGTCTCAGTACAGTATTAGATAGTTCTAATAATGCGATTTAATACTTGGACTTAATATTCTGACATAACAAACATCTAACTCTCTACTATTAACTTAATAAATGCCCATTTAAAATTTAAACGCTTGTACTCGAAGTAATCGAATCTCCTTACGTATAATTAATCAGTATTTTGTTGTCATGGTGCAGATGCTCAGGAGTTCGATTCCCAGTAATAGTAATTACCTGTCGCAAGCCAGGAGTAATCAGAAAAAAAAAATAACATGTGTGAGGTTGATTATGTTTAAAGAAGTTAAGGCTAAAATTCCGTTACAATGTTAAGGAACATAGTATAGTCACTAGGCTATAATCATGGCTTCAGGCCATAAGGGTAAATTAACCCGCACCACCCACCCTCACTGGGTGCTAACATTAGGCATAACATTTGTAGAAATGTCGTTATCAAGACAACAGTGCTGTCATCATTGTTATTCATCCAGCGACATGCTTGGATGCTATGATAAGTATTCATACTTAGATATGTAAATAGAGAACAATAGGCTAGTTAGTATGTAGATAGTATTAGTATTAATTATAGTTGTAAGGTTATAATATAGGAGTCGGGTATATATAGATATAAGTAGTTAATTAAATTTATAGTTAGTGTAAGTATAAGTAGTTTAAGAATAAGAATTACATTTAGTTTAGTCAGTAAGAATTATTATTATGATTATATAGATAATAAGGTTGAGGATTTGTATATTATTGTAGTTTTAGGAAAATTTAAATAAGTAATTTTGAGTAAGATTAAAATAAAATGAAGTTAAAATAAGGAAGTAAACATTAGAAGTTAAAATAAAAGTAAATAAACAGAAATGTCTTCAAGACATAGTAAATAATACATTACTAAGGTAATAAGAATTTTTTTTTTTAAAAAGAGTAATAAATAGGATTAAATAACTAGGTCATGAAGGATAATTTTAAGTAGCTATCTGAAAAAAAAATAGAAGAATAAGAACATATTATATTAGTAAATAAGTAAATAAAGGCAAGAAAGAATGAAAAAAAAATGGATTGATGAAATTTAAATGTATAGTGAGTAAGTTAAAAGTCATAGTAAATAGATTCAATGTAATTAGGACATTCTTTATAGGAAAACCTAGGTAGGTTAGAAATCACATTTTCGTGACGTTGAACTGGGAGTGCGCCAAACCTCTCACGAAAATTAGTAGGAACACATAAGTCTTCGGCGACATTAAGGCGGTACAGAAAGGAATTGGATACTCACTTGTCGTTCCGTAAAGCGGTGAATTTTTTTTTTAGTGAGTCTTACCTATTTAGTCGAGTACTAGGAAGATCAAAATTTTGGATTTTTGTTTAGTTTTTTGTAATTGGATTGTAGGATTAGACATAAGTTAGATGTTAAGAACATAAGTGTTAAGAAAATTAAGAATAGAAAATAGACTTGCTATCTAGCAATTGGGTTAGAATAGTTAAGTTCCTAGGATAAGGAAAGGTAAAAAAAAAAAAAAAAATTATACTGATCACATGCATTTAAATTAAGGAATGAGAAAATGAGATGGAAAGATCTGGAAAGAGGAAAAAGAGAAGGAAAATAATTAAAATAAAGAAATAGATAGCTAATTTAATAGTATATAGATTAATAAACAGAATATTATGGATTTGACAAGGCAAGATTTTAATTAATCTTGAAATATTTTATTATTATCAATGGATTTGACGATTATTATTATGATTATTGATTATTATGATTATTATGAGTATTAAGTATTATTATGATTATTATCTTTTAGTAATGTTAATGAAAAAAAAAAGCTAGCTAGATAAATATATGAGTAAGCATTAAAGATAAATACTAGTTAAGATATAGAGCTCTAGAGATAGCTATGATAAAGAAATAAGCTTACTAAATAAGATTTTAGGGGATAGAGGACTACGCTATATGCAGTCGATTTAGATACCCTTAAGAGATATAGCACACTATGAGACGAAGTATAGTATCATGTTTATAAACTGATCAAAGCGTTCGTTTCAACGTTTAGGCCATTTGGCAAGAAATGATTTAATTAATTATTATTATTTAGCGCTAGTTAACATTACTGTATTATTATATTATTATTGATTATTATTAAGATTATTATGATTAATTATTATCAAAATTATTATGATTGATTTATTATTATATTAATTATACCTGAATGTGACAATGGCTTAGATAGTTTTTGGGTTACAAGGCCAGTAACTAAAGACGTTTGAGTCAAGATCTAGAAATAGACAAGTATGAAGTACAATTAATGTACTATTTAGTATCAATATAATATCGAGATATCGATTGAAGTTGATTATTATACCGATTTTGACGAATTTTAATAGGTAAATAAATAAATAAGATTTTTGAGTATGGAGAAGAAGGGAGTTTTAAAGTAAATAATTTTTTTTTAAAATAAATAATAGTAGTAAAAGAAGTAAATAAATAGAGAAAGTAACTGTATATAAAACGGATTTATATGATGGCTTGCGAGAAAGGCCGCAAGGCAACAACAAAGGCCTAGATCCCAGATTCATGGAAATATGAGTCTGCTTCAGTATAATTTCCCCGAATCTGTAAATACGTTTTATGTGCAGTGAATTGTGATAAACAAGTAATTTACTAATAGGAATAAATAAAGATAATCGGTTACGGAACATAATTAATAATAGAAATTAAAATATTTGTAAAATGTAACATGTAGAGTATTATAAACAATGTTTAAATTTGATAAAGTAATTAATAAAATAGTAGAGTACTCACCATTAAAAGTAGAGATGATTTATAACACAATAAAGGATGTTGGAAAAAAAAATATATAATATATATAAATAACGCGTTCACACACGAAATTAAACATCACGTAATTTACACACTTCATTGAAAAAAAAAAAAGGGTAATATATTTAGATTTACACTTAATTTGCATTTGAACTATGAATTGGTTGAGCGTAGTATCAGGATGATATTTTATCATACAATAGAACTGTAATAGTGAGTGCACGTAGACAATTCTGTATCAGAAAGACGCTTTACACGTAGAGTGAATATGTAATTGAGTCAAGGTCGAGCGGAAATTGCAGAAGGAGGAGAGAGAGAGATGAAGTTTTGCTGAGTTCAACAGTTTTTGCATAAAAGCGTTGACTCGAGGTTGACATTGTGTTGCCAACCATGGTAATCAATTTGTGTCAAGGTTGCGGAAAACAGAATGATGTTTATGTTTGTGTTTTAGTGTTGTGATGAAGTTAAATGAAAATCCATAGTGAAAGTGTATAAACAAATACTATAGTGTGTGTATATATATAGTGTGAATATGAATAGAGCTGTTTCAATTTTCCTAAGAAAGGACTTAGGTTAGAAACATTCATTATTGTGTCGACAACGAACAAAGTTCAAATAGTGTTGTGTTTTGTCAATAGATGGCAGACACATGCTGTTATCAAGCAGATGAGTATGCTCTCATCAAACAGATGTGAATTTGTAAGTGAAAAAAAAAAAAAAAAAAACTAAATGAACTTTTGGAAAAGAAATCAGGAAAAAGAAAATTCATCAAAATTAATATCATTAATTCTTGTTGTTGTGTGTTAACAATAATTTGGCTTTCGATTTCAAAATAATTATTTTTAAAATTTTCATACTAACAATGTTGAAATTTCATATACAGGGAGTTCTCCGAAAGCCGATCTTTTACAAAGATCTAGTCGGCATCGGAGATGCCTTAGTTTAAAGTAGGGGCGTGTTGCAGTATGCGCTTCACGACACTTCAAAATTATAGAAAAGGTAAAGATTTAAAAAATTTATTAATTTCATTAATTGGTTTAAAGAGAGAATTATGACAATGTTTTGTTTATTATTCTAAAATGCTGTAATCAAGTGGCAGACATGTTATATCATCAGTAGGCATTGCTGATGCCTGTTGTTTCATCAAGAAGAAAGACACTAGTCTGCAGTGTCACAATAATAACAAAACAAATATGAAATACATAAATGTCAAACGTTGTGAAAATTTTGTAAACACAGACACATAACTGAAATTAGGTAAAAGTGGAAATATCGCAAACATAGGCTGTCTACAGAATTTGGTCAATGAAAGAAAATGCAGAAATTGTGAATAAGCACAATTTCGGCTCAGAGATGGGAAACGTTAGAATAAGCAATCAACAACAAGAGAATTCGTCATCATGAGAATGACGATAAAAACCTAATGTTTGAGGGAATCAGGATCAGTTCTGAGAGACCTGTTGAGGATCAGTTCTGGGAGACCCGTAGAGGAGCAGTTGTTAGCAGTATCCATAGAACAGTCTCCAAGGAGTTTCATTCTTGGAATAGTCTCAATGAGCCATTATTGAGATCAACATCGAACCACGTTCCAGTGGACATCCATCCACTGGGCGACGAACCTCGAAGTCTGCAGTTCAAACCTCGTTCATCAAAGGTATGCTAGAATCACATCTCTGATATTCATTCTTTGACCAATTCATAGATAGTTCTATGCAATGCAAATTGACTATTTTACTTAATAACACAGACAAACATCCTACTACTCAATCTCTACTATAAAACAATAAGTGAATAAATGAGTTCTCTAAAGATTAACTTTATCATGTTTTAATTATATCGCTTTGCATGTCATGTCAATATAAAATCCTAAGTTTCTTAGGTTGGTGGAGATAAAAGAAGTTTTTAGTTCCTACTTACTTTTTATAGTGAGTAGAAGCAACAACTACTGTGCACTTAGTTTACATCCCTGGCTTCATAGGCACAAGCACAGTGTTTTGTTGTCAATATATATATATACACTTTTAGCAGATCAGCCTAGGTAACCAATTTTCACTAAATAGTTACTGATGGACGAAAATTATAAATGATAATATTGCGTATGAAACTATTTATTATTGTGAAATAAATCAGTGAATAAAAGAAAACAAGTGTGTAATTCTCAAAATAGCAAATATGCATGTTGCAAACATAATTTAACAGTTTAGCTTCACTATTAATATCAACTGATAACCTCGAAAATAAAGCCAGGCTTCTTGCTGTCACATCCCTTGAAAACAGAGCATGGCTTCAAGCCTTGTCTTCACATTCTTAGAGCTTACATCTATGTAACGAAAATTTTCGAATAGTCACTGCTCTACGCTTAGGAATAGATACCTACGAGCCACACCGTTACTCCACTTGTAACGACCATGTCGATAGTAGAGAATTGCTTATCATGTAAAAAGGTTTTCACGACATACCAGTGTAAATGGTATCGTTCTGAGAGGTCTCATTTCAGCAGGCGTTCCATCAGTGAGAGAACCAAATGCATGCAGCCGCAATGACACAAAAAAGGCCTGACGGAATGACGTTAGTGCCATGGAAAAAAAGGGAAGGAGCTTGTTTAATATTTCACCTGTGCAAACACTTATGCTCCTTTAAATGTACCAGATACTTTGACTCGAG
This sequence comes from Thermobia domestica, assembly GCF_964235325.1. Lineage (NCBI taxonomy): Eukaryota > Metazoa > Arthropoda > Insecta > Zygentoma > Lepismatidae > Thermobia > Thermobia domestica. Next base: position 29,457,066 of record NC_137463.1, on the reverse strand, counting down.
CAGGACTCGTAGCAGCTCGAAGAGAGGTCGAGAAAAGAAATAAATTTATCAATCTATTGGACAAATATTTATTTGTTACAATAGCAATTGAATCAAGTGGTTTATGGGGCCAAGAGGAGTTTAATTTTATCAATGAAGTTGGCTAACACGTTTCGCTAAAATCGGAAGATACCTGAGCTAGAACATTTCTCATATAACGCATTAGTGTAGCCATTCAACGAGGAAATGTATCAGCCATTTTGGGAACTTTGCCAACCGAAAAGAATTAAAAGAGGTCTTCAATTTGTAGGCAATTTGTAAACTATTCGGGATAAAATTTTCGCCAATTAACATTAATAATAATAATAATAATAATAATAATAATAATAATAATAATAATAATAATAATAATAATAATAATACGAAGAAGAATATTGTTAATAAATATAAATTTGAATCTTACAAATTTGAATGAAGCCGTAAGTTATAACAATATTTGATTGTTAAATTTGAAATGTAAAATAATTAGGCAAAATAAATAAATATATAAATAAATAAATAAAAATAATGATAACTAATAAGGATTTGGCACGCTATACTTGTACGTAACAGTTAATACTTTATAATGTTACAATAGTCATTATTGTTTTGTCATATATATATATCTATTTTTGTCAATATATTTATTTTCACTTATATCTATCTACCTTATAATAAAATAAATATTCTTATTTGTTTATGATACTGTCCTGAAAACTGGCCTTGAATCAATTCTGAACTGCTCCTTAAACGACACCTCTTGGACACAAGGATGTTTACCTGTTGGTTTGGGCGGTTTTGGTATTCGACGAGGTGTGGATATGGCGATTCCTACATTCTTAGCGTTATACCACGGATCTCTGCGTTTAATCGAAGCTCTCCTTCCACAGGGTTATTGTTTGCACCCAGATGGTTCAGTTCAAAAAGGATCTAATAAGTGGGCAAACTTGGCAGATACAAGCCTTCCGGAGATTAACAAAAAGTGTTATCAGTCATCTTGGTATACACCAATTGCATGTCAATTACATAATCATTTGTTACAATCTGTTGTTGTTCCGGAAGATAAAGCCAGGCTTCTTGCTGCCTCGTCTCCCGAAGCGGGTGCATGGTTGATGGCGATACCTTCTCCGCCTTTAGGCCTTCATTTGTCAAATGAAAGCTTTCGAATTGCTGCAGCCTTACGTTTAGGCTTAGCAGTTTGTGAGCCTCATCGCTGTCCAGCTTGTGGGGATGAGGTTAACCAACGTGGCCTGCATGGCCTTTCATGCATGAAGAGCGCTGGTAGATTCGCCCGACATTCCACTGTAAATGGTATAATACTACGAGCCCTCAACACAGCTGGATTTCCTTCAATACGGGAACCTTCTGGTTGCTGTCGTTCGGATGGAAAGCGACCGGATGGGATGACACTGGTTCCATGGATGAGAGGTAAATGTTTATTGTGGGACTTCACATGCGCTGATACATACGCTCATTCAAGTCTCCCTCTGTCAGTATTGAATGCTGGAGCTGTTGCTAATCGCAGAGAAGCTGAAAAGCAAAGAAAATACAACAACCTTCTCGAAAAGGTTGTTTTCACTCCAATCGCTATTGAAACAAGTGGTGCTTGGGGTGCAAGAAGTCTTGAATTCATTAGGGAGGTAGGAAGGCGCATTTCTTGTGTTTCCGGCGAAGTTCGCTCCACATCTTATTTAATACAGCGGATATCCGTTTCTATCCAACGTGGTAACGTCTCGTCGGTCCTGGGCACTTTACCACCTGGCAAGGAACTGGATGAAGTGTTTATACTCTGAGGGACTGTAGTTTTTCTTTTGACGTTATAATTACATAATTATTTCTGATTTAATATTTCTTGTTTCCGACCATGAATCGACAATACAATAATTATTACAAGGGTGAATCAAAAAGTAAGGTGAATTGTTGATTTACAGAAAAGCGTACAGATGAAGCTTTACTATGTTTGAAGTATGGTATCACACTATTATTCGAAGAAGGAACCGTAGTTGCCTAAACATTTATTCCAATGTGGCACCAAATCATCCATGCCCTGTGCAAAGAAATGTGGTTCCAGATTTCCTAACCAGGTACGTGTAGCCTGTTGTGCCTCTGTCAGTGTCTGGAAACAATGCCCACGGAGATATTGCTTCAGGGGGCCGAACAAATGGTAATCCGACGGGGCTAAATCAGGGCTATACGGAGGGTGATCGAGAATTTCCCACTTGAACCAGCGGAGGTGTGTACGGGTCCGTTCGGCTGTATGTGGACGTGCGTTATCATGCAATAACAACACGCCCTCTCGGAGTGCCCCCCACCGTTTTTGCCGTATGGCTGCTTTCAGCCTGTCCAGGGTTTGGCAGTAGGGGTCTGCATTAATGGTCGTACCCTTTTCCAGAAATTCAACATGAATAACACCGAGACGGTCCCAAAAGACAGTAACCATTTTTTTCTGGGCAGATGCTATTGTCTTGCATTTCTTGGCCTGTGGTGACGATGGATGTTTCCATGTCATGCTCTGACGTTTGGATTCAGGTGTCCATAGAGGTATCGGAGTTTCATCGCCCGTTATGATGCGATGAAGGAATGAATTTCCTTCGTCGGCATAACGTGTGAGGTGGCTCAGGGAAATGCCCATTCGCTGTTTTTTGTGTTCGTTACTCAGAAGCTTGGGTACCCAGCGCGCACACACTTTTGTGAAGCCCAGTTGGTCATGGACGATACTGTTTACGGAACCATAAGAGATATTCAATTCATTGGCAATGTCCTGCAACCGCACTCTTCTGTCTTCACGAATCATGGCATCGACGACAGCCACATTCGTGTCGGTGATGGACGTTGATGGTCTGCCACTTCTTCTATCATCTGTGACAGTACTCCTACCACTTGCAAATGCGTTACACCACACGTACACTTGTTTCAGCGACATAACACTATCTCCGTAGACCTGCACCCATTCTCGATGAATATCACATGGTTTTGTTCTCTTGGCCCAGAAAAAACGAATGACACCGCGCACTTCCTCCTTGGTGTAATGTTCCAGTCGTTGCGCCATCTTTGAGTTGCTCTCAGCACCAGACAGGTGGACATAGAATGTTGTACAAGCCGTCACATTTCTATTACCAGATTACCTGTAACATGGAAAAGAATTAATTAGCTACACACAATACTATGGGTTTGACGCAATTTCACCTTACTTTTTGATTTATCCTTGTATATTTATTCTCGATCACACAATAATTAGTTACGGACAATAATTAATATTCTGTTATTTTGATTTTGTCAGTAGATTTATATTTTAATATTCTTATGATGAAAAATAACCGTTTGCTTTTTTTTTTTTTTTTTAAATCAGCAACATATTGGTTGAAAGTTGGTTAGCTAAAGCAACATGGCAACAGTGCATACACCCAAACTTAAAATAAAAGTATAACAAGAAATTAGATCCATTAGCGTCTAGCAAGCAAAACTAAAACTAACTACACTCCTAGGCCGTCCTAGTATTGACTCTGAAGAAGAACATGTAGCAGTTGAAAATTTAACCCTTTCTCTCTATATTGGATATTTGTACTGATGTAAGAATATATTTTTATCGCAAATGCGTCCATTGTATTGTATTACGAAATTAATATATCATTATTCCTACTCTTCTACGTCTGTTAAATTTTCAAACGTCTTAATATATTCTATTGTTTTGAATTTTCAGGGAAAATGTTTAAATGTGTGGAATTACCATGGCTCATACAGTTTTTCCTAATGTTTTACAATGATAAACCAGTGGACTGGTTGCTCGAACATCTTATTTCTACAAAAATATGTAGCCTTGATAAGGACGCTGTAAGTATCGCTCTTACGTGAAATTGAGGACAAATTAATGATTTTTGAATTTCAGCTGATCTTGCTTGTTTTCAAGGATTTAAAAGCACTTCTAATGGAATTCATGTAGTACTTTTAATTACTTTTATTGATGATTAATTAAATTATACTTTTGGTATTTCATCAGTGTATTATTTATTTAAACTGATGTTTCAAAGCTAACTTACTGATTTTATCATCAGTTACAATATTCAAGTGTCATTCTAACTTCATTGATAAAGGCATTAGAAAATCGTCCTTGAAACTTCAGCTCAAATAAAAAAAACGCTCATAAATGGAACCAAAAGTTTAATTTAATTAATTATAAACATTTCCTTAAAAATTATGTGGAATATATACATAGATAATATCAAAATACCATTTTGACACAGAAATGGTACAGATAGTTATTTACCAATATGTAGTTATTTTTTCTAAATTCATTCTTTAAAAGGTCCAGCATGTAGTTTAAAGTGGCTTGATCAGTGTAGCATCCTATCGAAATTAATAGTTTTGATAAGCTGCGCTACAATGAAAGAACTGGAGATTTGAACCATTACTAAAGTATATATTTTTTCTTTCTCTCTTTTTTTAAAAAGCTTAACCATAACTAAAGGTGAAGTAGGTTTTCCATTTTATTATGAACCTTCTTTATCATCTACGAGAGCCTAAAGGAGGGTTTTGTAGAATGTAAGCGAGAGAGAAGTAAAACTACCAGTAAAACTTCATAAAATGAACAGAGCCACTGAAGAGATCGTGATGATCACTCTTCAAATTAACGTGTGAGAAATATTAAACATAGCACTCCTATCAATAAATAACATGCATTGAATTTCATGGAGAAAAAAAAAAAAAAAAAATGACAAAATTTTGTGTAGGTTGAATGATACGTTTGCTTGCAGATGGGTAAAAATAAATTCGAATGAGCAGTTTAAACACTTACAAGTACATAAACAATACTTTCCATGGTGCATCATAACTGTAAATGAAATATTATACTTCTAAAACGAGAGAACAATCGAAATAATGAAAGCAAATATATTTTTGACCAAGTATATGTGTTACTGTATAAAAGTCGCTAGTTCAGCTGAAAGGAAAATCTATTGAAAACTCAAAATACGTGAGAAATTCAGAAAGTAATGTCTTCAGGTTCACTACTCGGCCAATAGTATTGCAAACACTCTGAACCGTTTATCATTAATGCACTGATGTTTATTAGTTGTAGAATGTTTCTTGTTTCACCTTCCTATCTCTACTCGTTCCAGAATAATGGAGCAATCTATGACATCCAGTGGTGACGTCCAGTTGAAACAGCTGGCTGTCATTGAATTTCTTACTGCTGAAGGTTGTGCGCCCAGGAACATTCATCGCGGGCAGTGAGTTGTGGATACACCATTACGACCCGGAAACGAAGCGTCGGTCGATGGAGTACCGCTACATGTCCCTCCTCCACCAACAAAATCCAAAGTTGTTCCATCTGCTGGCAAAGTATTGTTGATATTCTGCCTCATTCTGCCTATAGTGCGGATCTTGCGCCCTGCAACTTTTGGCTCTTCCCCAAACTTAAGGTTCACCTTAATGGCCAGAGGTACAATTGTGATGCGGAGGTGAAAGCATCACTTCGGCAACGGTGTCGTCACTAGCCACCACAATTCTTCGCCGACGGCGTGGAAAGCCTTGTTTCACGTTGCACAAATGTCTTACCCGTAATGGACTACGTTGAAAAATGATGCTATCATTTGTAGCTGACGATGCAAGCTTTCCACTGATATCTGTATCGGTGCTATCTGTCGAACACAAATAAAGATATCACCTTGGAGGCATTACTTTCTGAATCACCCTCGTAATTTTAAACTAAAACTATTAAACTTTCTGTACCAGAACTGGAGTTTCTGGATCTACTGCACATGAAAACCATCATGGAAAGTATGATTTGTTTAATATGTTTAAATAACTAAGCTCATTTTTCGGTTTTATTTGTTTAATATATATATATAAATTCACATATCATATTTTTAAGAGTTCCAGTATATGATATCTGAAACTTGCTGTTGAGTTAATTTTTCCATTTCCAGAAACATTGCAAAAAAGCAAAAGCTCAACTGTGGGTTCACTATAAACCTTCTCTTTTCCAACATATTGGAACACATTCCTCGTTAAAGGGAAAAGTACAGAAGCTTAAGGTATGTATTTTCTTAATAATTACAATTTAAGCCAACACAACTTGTAATAAATTGTATACAATCAATAATTACGTATTGATTTCTTTCAAGCAGCTTTAATTTAGAAATATATAGTACAAGAACATGTTGAAGACTATTTTCGTTGCCTTAGTGTTAGCGTTTTTAATATACGTAATCGGTAAATGTAAATGTTACTGACAGTTTAAAATGTTCTTTATGCACTGAAATAATTACTTTTCCTATTCTGCACCTACACTTGTGTGCCACAGAAGGCAGTTTGTGCAAATCCGTCTTAAATCCGAAAATAACATGAATAGACCATTGGTTACTCATTCTTCAAGTTTAATTCAGTGGGGATCTAGTCTTTCACATTTCGTACCCATCTCTTAGCCTATTTAATCTGTCTATGGCACTGAATTATCGTTCAATATCAACCGAAATCTCACACACTGCAATAAGAAATTTGAAAACATCTCTTTTTGTTTTAACAGCACATTTACGTATTCGCTTTTTGCAGTGTTGCACGGAGCTGAGAATTGTCACTTGGGGAACTTGTGTATTATGAGTTCACAAGCAAATTTTAAAATATTTTGATCTAGTTTTTTCCTCATTATAAAAAATTATGGTCATGGCCTCTAAGACGTATTATAGATGTCGATGAGTTAGCGAATGTAATTTAACAGTAAAATTAATTTATTTTAAGTATTTGAATTTCTAAATTATCTGTCATAGAATAATCATGTAGTAGAATTTTTTAAAAGGGTAAAAAAAGAATATTTATGATTCGTAAATTCAACCAAATGTTACTGACCACTTATGTCAGAACTGTGCTTCATACAATTTTTCATTTGTGGTAATATTTTTTTTTTCTTTTTAATTGAAATAATTGAAATAATGCTCTAGCTGTCAGAAGTGTACATGGAGGACAGGGTATGGGAGATATTAAGAATAATATCTGTTGTATCTCCAACTGTCTTAAGTAAACCCTTATCTCAATATATTCCCTCTTTTGGAAGGGTTTCCTGAGCAATATTTCAAAAAAGTAATTCTGGTTTTCACTCATGGAATGGGAGAAATCTGTACATTTACATTTGCAATGATTTCAGTTAATTGAATTAAATTATACAATTCTATTGGCAGAACTATAACATTATAATAAACGACCAAATCAGTATAAAATACATAAGAAGTACATTCAAACACAAAGCCGGAAAATTGTTACAGGGTCACTTTTTCTTATAGTGCAGAGCTCCTGTATGAAAAATGAAAGAGTTCATGTATCTTGGAAAGATCTTATATGTTAAATAGATATACAGGTATATACAGCATGATGAAGCCGTAGTATACTATACTTATTAGTGTTAACAATGACGTGTCATTCAGTCTTCCTGTGTGTTCAGTGAGTGAGTTTCTGGATTTGCTTTGGAATATATGTATATATCTATATTAGATGACAAAGGATCATATGATAAATTTTGCTGGTCGATTAAACGAAATAGGTATCAATATAAAATTAAAAAATGTTGATTTTACTTTCTCATCCAAGTTTACTACATGAGCATCCTTATTAGTAATTAAAAAAAAAGGTATCTGTATGCCAGTTATTTCGTACTACCATTTTGCAGAAACATATAATTTACTTAAGTACGAGTAAATAAATTGGCTTGTGTATCTTGTGTGTAACTTTTTTTAATTCATGTCCGATAATTTCGATACCCTCATAATACCTGGCATCTTCTTCATGAGAATGTTGTTATTGAGCATCTAAATCGAATAGATTACTTTACATAATGCTTTTCATTATTGGACAAAATAATATCTCTCAGATGCTCTGTAGAAATTAAAACTCTCAAAGTAAAATACATTTGATAACTTTTACAAAAATAACCGTTTTCTTTACACTTGTTACCACAGTCACTAGCACTTAAATTCAGCGTTGCCACTTACTAGCAAACCTTTATCTTAGTGGCGCTTACTATGTAGGATTTTAAAAATCTCAAATTAAAATACAGTTGATGAATATTATAAAAGTGACAGATTTTCTTGCACATATCACCACAGAATCACTACTACTTAAATTCAGTGTTTCCAATCATTGTGTTGGAACTTTGTTATGTGAAAAATGAATTTTTTTTAATATTGTTACAAAAAATAAACACTGCAATAAATGCAAAAAACACTATCTGAATAGCTCAAAGATATTATATTGCGTATTATTATAGCTTGATGATATGATTCCACTCTTTATCCAAAATTCCCTGGTCAGTATTTAGTTCTGATTCCAAAGTCCTAACGTAGTATGACTCAAAAGTACAAGTAGTATTTTCAATTTGCGATGAGGTCTTATGAGGTAATTTAACCTCATTAATAATATTTTCTATTTTGTGACGCTTGGGACAACTTTCTAGATTTTGTCTCTACTGTTACAATAACTATTGTTTTTAGCATTTAACATTGTTTTCTGCAGCGAGTCTTCAATTGTGTATCATATAATTTTCCATTTGTATTGACATTTGTTTTTCTTTTTAATTGAATAATTAAAATAGTGTTTTAGATACTAGAAGTGTTGTCATTGTACTATGGAGGAGAATAGTGAGGATAATGTCTTTTGTGTCTCCAACTATCTAAGTAAATCTTTATCTCAATATATTCCTTCTTTCGGAAGGGTTTCGTGAGCAATGTTTTAAAAAAAGTAATTCTGATTTTTCACTCATGGAATATGGGAACTGAAAACATATGCTTAGATACGCTCTCGTCTTCGGCGCGAGCAGTCTCGGGTTCGATTCCAGGTAAGGGCACTCGGTTGAAAAAGTATTAAAAAAACGTTTTTCAGGCCGGCCATCGGTAAATATCGGGATAGTACCTAACTTATAGGTCCCAGGCCGCTTCCTTTCTCCCCAATCCTTTCTTCCTTCCCTTTTCCCGGATAGTGTGCTCGCCGAGGGACATCATGCCTCGTACGTGACGGGCTAAATGTCCGTAGATGCGAAAGCTCAGAAATCTAAATCCTAAATCTTAAATGCCTAGATAGTTCTGATATCGTCTGATCTGGATCCTTATCGTCTCTTACTGTTCTTTGATTCTCGTTGATATATTTCTCTGTGTTGTTCTAATAAACTTTTGATTGCATTGAAAAATTGCCGTGTACGTGACTGAGGACCTCAGGTTATGTAATAATTTTTGTATATCGCGAAGTTACTTTCTAAGGTGTTTTTAAAGCAACTTGATACCAAATTTGTTTTCGGCTTTTTGGAGTCTGTAAGAAAGTTTGTTCCGCAAAATGGATGAAAACCAATTAACTGCATTATGGAACTCTTTAAAAATACTTGTGTTGAGTTGTTGGTAAATTACAATTTTCGAGAGTAGGGAGCACGATAATGCAATGGATTTCACTTTTCTTGTAGCTCAAACTTTCTTACAAATTCCGAAAATTTACAATTAAATTTGATTTTAAGATTCACCAATCACCAATGAAATTAAAAAAGTAACTTCACTGGATACAAAAATTATTACGTATCTAAGGTCCTCAGCCACTTAAATGACGCTTGGTCAATATAAACAAAAGTATATTTGAATCACAGAGAGAAATGTATCAACGAGAATCAAAGAACAGTACGAGACGCTAAGAATCCAGATTAGGCGATATCAGAGCTATCCAAGCATTTGTTTTTAGAAAAGAACATTATTAATGAGGTTAAATTACTCCATAAGACTTCATCGCAAATTGAAAATGCTACTTTTATTTTTGAGTCATACTACTTAAGACTTCGGAACCAGAATTAAATACTGACCAGAGAATGTTGGATAAGGAGTGAAATCATATCATCAAACTATGTAATAATACATAAAATAACTAATTCTTAAGTAGACACACAAAATTTGTGTTCATACTTGCCATTTTTTTCAATATACCACAATATAGTATCTCTGAGCTATTCGGAAATCGTAGTTTTTGTATATACGTTTAGTTTTGTAATAGCGTTCAAGAAAAGTTCATTTTGTACATAGCAAAGGTCCAATATAGTGACTGGCAACACTGAATTTAAGTAGTAGTGGTTCTGTGGGTTACATTTAAAAGAAAAACTGTTGTTTTTGTAAAAGTCACCAGCTAAACTCCGCAGATGATGGCCCCGGATAAAACCCACATGAATCTTATGTTCAACGTTGTATTACAACTTACCTGTTCTTACTTTCATATAGCTTACCTACAATTACCCCTGTTTAATTTCTAGCTTTTACTATTCATTATTAATCACAAATGTTTCTTATTTTCATGCGTCTTTTGCTCTCCTACATCCGTATACATCAATATAATATTACTACGCAAAATTAGTATCTTGGACTGGTAAGTGTTGTAAACTGCACACTACCAATGAATGACTAAAACAATATGGCCAATTAAACGTCATATCTTCCCAAAGGGAGAAGTTAAATTTGCATTAAAGTTACACCACCCGAACGTGACATAATTGTAATCGTTATTTACGCCGTGGTTCGGAACAACTTTCATTTCTCATATATCCCCTTTTTGTAATTGTGATTCCCAGTTACACCATGACGTATACGATCACTTGCCCATGCCTGCAGTTCCACCTACGATGACTGGGACATGATAAGCGGAATTGCAAGCAACGTAAAATTTGTTGTTTAGCTACACGTACAAAGAAAATTAAGTACTAAGCATGTAACAAATAATAAAGTCACTTTTCGGTAAAAGAAATATAATGTTACTATAAGAACACAAATACTACATGCTTTTATATTTCCAATATGCTCATCATTAACAATTTAATACTATTGATACGATAGTGGCGTGGCTTTGATTATAGACGACAAGGTGGCATGAAATAATGAACTCACGTGTTTCTTCGGCTAGCCTGTTGATGCTGCGTCTTTGAGGTCCTGCACTACTCCTGAAGCTGAAGTTTTAGGATTGAGTCCCACTCGTGTCTTCTCCACTAATTATTCCGAATGACGCTGTGTGTTTGTTGTCAACTTTATGACCTCAATCAAGTCGTATTTTAAAGCTCCGCTTACGTTCACAATAATAAAGGATTTCACTTGACTAATAATATAACAAACGTTTAATTTTTAACACTGATGTATGAATTATTAAACTGATAGTTCAGGCTTCTTTGTCACAAACAAGCTACAACTCGAAACGAACGGGCTACATTCTAAGCAGCAGGGTACGCTGCTCTTGGGAGGAGGGCGCGCTACGACGCGAAAACCGAGAGTAAGAAGGCTCCCTCAAACTGTCCACTGCAGACTGAGTGCTTTGTCCAGTTCGCTATCATATACATGTTTTCGGGTGTGGAGCTCTACGATGATGACGCATAATAACAAGTTCACACTCTTTGGCTAAAAGAGTGCGGACATTTTAAATAAATCAGCGTTGAGCACCGTCAAGAAGTAAAGTGTCTTTGCGATTTTCCCGTTCCTTTCGGGACTGAGAGCGTTCACAAAGGAAACCACTGTCTCTGCAACGCATGTCCATATAAGGTTACGAAATCTAACGGAAGTCTACTAACACAGATGAAAAGACACACCAAAGTGATGACAAAGAGTTTCTAGAACATTTGGATCTATACGAGGGTTAGTCAATAAAGTTCATAATAAATCTATTTTCTTAATGTCTCTTTTAAATCGCAAAAGAATGAGCAGTAGGACGGTGACATCCTATTGGGGCCCGAGCAGTGTCCGAGCAAATTGCTTCAATTTGTGAAGAGAACCCTGGCCATTGAAGGGTTAATAGTCCATACTGGAATGTCACTTGAGGGTCACTGTATTTTGGAACATCCTGTATATGAATCAACTGTCACTGGAAATTCTCCATAAAAATTCAGTACATCGGGACTACACTGTATATAAGTCACTCCACTAGTGTACTAAAGTGTTATTAAAAGATCACTATATTATGGGACACACTGTATGTGAATCGAAGATCGTTAGGGACTCACTATGAAAATTCGACGGATTGGGACTGCACTGCATATAGCACTTCACTTATTAACTGAGAGGTTATTCACCCTGTATGACAATAAGCCACCTTTGTTAAAGCCACCTTTGATTCATATGAAGCCACCTGTAAGTCCGAATTAAGCCACTTTTAAGTTCTAATTAAGCCACCTTTTGTTTGAATAAAGCCACCTTTATGCCACCATTAATAAATTGTTCATTGTTAATTTATTTATATTTCCAGTTTATAGTCTCTTTTATTTATTTATCTATCTATTTATTTATTTTCAATAACTGGTTTCTCACCATAATTAAATGTACGTTAGTTTGCTTTTCAATTATCTTTCACTAAACACATGATATACTCGAACATGTTAAACCAAACAAACATACAAATGAACATTAATATTGAAAATACTTAACTACTAAATAATAGTAAAATGTGTATACCGATTTCGGAAGTGTAGCCTAACAACGGAGTTAACGATAGTGTTGAAATTCCTAATATGAATATTTAATGTAATGTAGTGTGTGTATATATGCACCTTTTTACAACAAACTTAATTAATACTTGACTTTTCTTCTTATTATTATTCAATTATCAAACATTAAAATCTAATATCACATCAAAATGATTATGCCAACTAATATATTCATACATGTAAAATATTAATAATCCAAAAGAAATTTCAAAACAGAAATTTGTAAAATAAGTATACCATAATTCACATACTAATTATTTAAAATACTGTATTTCAGCTTATTAAACATCAAAAGTAATAAAAGAATGCAAAATCAAATATATATTATCAAGTTTCAGTAATCGTATTGCTCAAACAACAAACAAGAGATTCATCGAATTGTTTCACATAAATTTTGATTCACATATCAACTCACTTTTTTTTTTTTTTTTTTTTTTAATTATCAGCATTACTCATAACGAACGTAAACTTTTATTTTACTTATTTATTTATTGCAATAAGTATGTGGGCATCAACATTAGTGCACGGAACTTATATAACATTGGCGAACATACGACCTTTGGCTGATACAATCATTTCCTAATCTAATTTTCAACAAGCATCTTATTGGCAAAGGCATACTACAACTCTATTTTACGGGCATTAAACGCAAACACATATCACAAGAGGGATATACGATCCACCTCTACACATTAAACACTTAGAACAAATTCTCTGTACTCTTCTAGCATTCCCAAGCTAGATATTCAAGGAATATTCATCTCCGAACGTGAGTCGCCCTTTAATGGCCTTTGACATCACGTCAAAATACGCGTACATAATAGCAATAAATTCATACAAGGATGCCGCTCTATACAGCCTTTGGCATCTCGACAATAGCCCTAACTCATTTATAATGCTCAATTGCCATTCGGTTGAACTCAAACGTATACAGCTCAAAATACGTTGCACACAATCATTTTGTTCGCTTGATGATCATTATTAATATCAACGTGACTAACAGATTTAAACTTGATTTCCTCAACATACTATAAGCAATGGAATCTATTAATTACTGTTAAATTGTACAATAAACCAATTTCTTTCTGTTATTTATTTATCTATTTATTTATTTATTTATTTATTTTTTTTTTTTTCAAATTCTCCATTCTCAAAATTCTCAAATTCAATCTAAAATTTGTTATAGTCATGTGAGTTTATTGACAAGTGCTGATTCGAAACGATATTCTCTCCTTTCGAACTTTTGAACATAAAAATAATCGGTTAACAACAAAATAATTCGTTAATTATAATCATGTTAATCAAATGAAGCATGTAGCGAAAGCTCCAACTAATACTTTTCTCATATTGAAATGAATGAAACTCTAATAAAGTGAATTAAATGAAATTTTTCACCTGTATGAATTATTTAAAACAAACGAAGCATAATTAGGTATTCTCTCCTTTGTGCGAGTCGTTGAGCAATAGATAAACTTCTAAAAAACTATGAAAGCAAACTTTTTTTTTTTTTTTTTTTTTTTGTTTTCCACATTAAAACTAGTTCTTCAATTTTAAATATCTGTTTTCCATAATAATGATTGGAATATACGAACGTAATATATATATATAAGTGATACAATATGTGAATGAAATTCAAATTCTGATTACAGTTTCTCACTAAATATGCAAAATTTATTCATAAACTAAGAAAGTTCAAAACTAAACAAAATTCACCTATATACTAACATTTTTACGGATTATATCATAATATGCAAAATAGTTAAAATATCAATCTATATACTTGCATTACATAACCTAACTAGTAAACTTTAAAACATTTTAATATATACACAAGTTAAACGGCAGTTAGGCCTTTCGAAGCGCCATCCTGCGTGCCATTGATTGACAAAGCAGGTCGTAAGTCGTGAATTAAACAAAAATATAGGTTAATGAGTTGATCCCGAAGATCAATGAGCGCTGACTTACTATTTTCTTACATAACTGGAGCGTGCGGGGTCGTCGAGCTCCCCGACGATTTGGATAAATCGCTCCTGCACAAAATCCTTTGTCCCTCCCAGCTAGATGCTTTACGCATCGTAGCTATGTCATAACCGGGTAAAATTTTCCAACCCCAATTGGACTGTCAGTATCTAGACCTAAAGAAGGTGTTTCAAGAAAATAAATATATGAAAAGGACAATAAGAATACCCTGGGGGGGGGGGGGGAGTTCGATACTACAGTCCCGCATCTCAATATCATCTACCATTCAATAACTATTAATTATTTTAGGCTCGCTCCTACCTACAAAATTAGTAGGTTTACAATTACATTCCTTTAAAGAGCGCTAGCCAAAAAAATGTGCCGGCCTTCTGGCAAAATGCACTTATCACTATCGGTATTACAGTCATATTTAGGAATAGTCACGTCCGGGAGTAACGTCGCAATCAAGTAAATCGTCCACCAATCTAACACCACAATTATCTACAACTCAGAATGACAATTTTCCAGCAGACTAATAGAATTATGCGTGCGTAAGGGAACGCTAATCGGCATCCAGCATAAACGTGTCATGCTTACCTTTCTTTTCTTCCTTTTAAATGAGTAATGAAAAATAAATAACAGAGTTGTACTGGCCTTAACGAAACAAGAGAATAAGGTCAATACTACAAGTCCTACCATGATAATCAGTGGGTTGAAAATTATACAATGTTCACTTAAGAACCAACAGACTCTTTTCATACAAGAAAGATTAAAAGAACTGAAATCAGAAAATTTTCACATCCTGAATTAATCGTTACTTTCAATAAGGATCATTTAAAAATTAGAATGTCATATCCATGGTTTACTTGATTCTACTTTAAACAATTATCATTCACGTTTTATTTCATTTCGTTTCCAAAAACAGATTCATTTTAAAATTTTGAACACCATTTATCGACTTTAATACAAAACTAAACCAATGATGTTAATTATCTAGTTTCCATAATGTTTTATAATTTGTTTGTTAAACATTAATACAATTTAGCATCTGCTGTTACGTAATAAAGTTGATGTATTCTCGTAACATAACTTTAATTCTGGAAAAACATTGCTCCTGATTCAAACTTACACAAATAACGAGAATACTTCAACATTGAATTCTTTACAATGCAAAATATTATTTTTTTTTTTTCCGAGAATAAATTTATTTTCAAAATTAAAACAACACTTATCAAATTTTGTTCAAAATTACCGACATTAATGAATTTCAAGGTTGATAATATTTTTGATTATTCAGTTTCCATAATATTTTATAACCAATTTATATTATGTATATTTTCCATTTTTATAAACCAATTTTACTATAGGTAATCGCTACCTAATTAAAACAAACACTTTACATATCGATACCAAATTGTGTCGATGATCATTGGTAGTTCAATTTTCTCGTAATGTTATTATAAATGTACGTAACATTGCGTGAAAATCGTACTACAGGAAAAAGAAGAGAAAAAGTTATTTACCAGAATCCCAAATGAACGCAATTTATGATCTCTTTTTCGTCAATTAAAATGAATATCTAATAAAATGTGAAATTTTAAGCGTCAAATTAAATATCTTATTATTAAATAAATAGATTTAGAATGTCATAAGCCGAAATAGAATTTAGAAGTGTGTGTGTCTAAAGGCCAAATTCACACACTAGCTGAGGCCCAACCGGATGCCAACCCGATTTCGTCACTGTAATTTTGAAAAAGAATAGTAGCGACGCCTCTAGGGGTTGAATCATATTTTTCAACCTTTTGCCTCTTCTTAACTTGTAAAACAGTTTTTATAATTAAATTCAATTAAGTTTCAAATTTCATTAATGTCGTAACAAATACCCACTGACTTTACATAACGAACATTATACGTGAATAAATTCGTAAACAAATTTCTTAAATTCAACATTATTTCCACTTACTTTCAAAATCATAGTAAATAATATTTAGTTTTCAATGTTTCGACGCCTAACTAATTTTATATTACAAAACTCATTATACTTTTGCACATGCTTCATGACAAAGTCAGATGAAAAGATTCATTAACTGAAAAACACACACTTTTTTTTTTTTTTTTTTTTTTTAAATCCAAGTTTTCATAATCAATTGTAACATTCATTAGTATTTCTCTAATTGAATTTTAAATATCTCTAATTGCCTAACATTTCTCTAAGTGCCTAATGGTATGGGGACAGCTAAATGTTTATATAATCATATAAGGTAAATGAATAAAAACTCAAAAGAAAATGGAATGGTAAAACTTTATTAATGACATTTGGTTCCCAAAACTGGAAGCACCTGAAAAGAAGTGAAACATACGAAACATAAACATCCTAACAAAATTCAATACAGAAGTTCTGTATCCAAAACGGGATAATCATAGTTTTCAAAAGTGGTGGGGCAATTTTAAAATTTCCAAAATCCGAAATCGCGATCTAAGTTGATTACCTATTTAAAATTTCCAATGTTGTCCTTCCTCTGCTTTTCCCATTCATCTTTCATCTCCAAAAGCTGTAAAGAAAGAATAAAACATGATATTTAAATGAACGTACCTGATTATGAATGGATACTGGTGGTTCCTCTGGCTGGGCGCGTCGGTGACCGTGTGCACACACTTGAGACTGAAAAACAAATTCCTAACTTTCGAAATTCGGTGGGGAATAATTGAAGTAAAAGAGTAATAATCTTTATTTTCATTCTCTATAAAAGCTTAAAAGTCATATTCGGTATTTAGTTTTTTGTCTCTTCCGGGATTTAGTCTAAATTCGGGCAAAGTTCACGCTTTGGTTACGCTACAACTTTCATTTTCCACCGATGTCGATTACACTTGTACGCCTGCAATTTCATACGCTTACGAGTACTTTTCCAATTACCTTTTATAATTCGCGGGACTTTTCTCCTTTTTGCCGCGCACCTACTGAACTTCCACATAGTAACGCGTTTTCGTTTACGGCGCTTAAATTTAGGATCATGCACAACTTTTCTTTTAAGTTTACACTTACTACTATTGTATTTACCATGTAACTTGCTGCACGAGACTCGTACGTATTTACACTTGCGCCTTTTAGCATTCTTCGGAGTCGACATACACCTTTTTCGCGTCTTGGCTTTCTCACGAGTTTGTTGATATTCCACTAACTTCGATTTACACTTAAATTTCTTTCTCCCACGATTACTTTGTGCCAACTTTCGTTTTTGAGAACGCTTTTGTTTTACTTTTGCTCTGCTGTTCGCTGCATACCTAATGCGGGATTGTGCGCGCTGTAAATACACTCTGCATTGAAGTTGACGAGCATGAACATAATCACGAACGATCAGCTGTTTTCGAGTAGATCTACATTTGAACCTTCGTTTTCTACGATTTCGCAATGATGACGTACTAGCTTGATAAGAGGTGACCATACTAGAATCTAATTTACGCCCTTTTACAGCATGTTTACTATCGGTACGCATTGGGACCGAATTCAGATAAACTACCGAATTAGCAAAATTCAACTGGTTATTGTGGACTATCTCACTGTTATTCTTGACCTCGGTATTACATTTTAACTTTTTCACTGATGGCCGTTTCCCTTGGTTTGCATGCACTTGGATAGGAATGTTATCTTTAGGCTCGATTACCGTGAACGTTTCTGACAAGTTATTCACAAATAAAGCGCTTAGCACGTAAAACACAATTCGCCGGATAAGCCTACACTTCAAATTATCAATCTGGAGTTGTCTCTTACTACCGTACTCGAAGTTAGTAAAGTCGGAATGGATCTGCAGTATAAAAATGCAATTCACGTTGGCCGTGTATGGTACCAAAGACAAATTTGAATCTGTTAGGTCGCGCAAGGCCACTTGCCCGCGACGTAAAAGCGACAACACTGTAACTACATCTTCACACAAAAACAACAATTCAACTCTCAAGTCTTCCCTGACTTCTTGGAGAGGATGGGTACGCGTATTCCCAACGCTACCATTCGTTGTGTGTGAGCCATCGGCATCCCTAGCCGGTAAATCAATAACGCTAAGTACACTAGAAACGTAGTTGTCTGTACGTACACATAACGATCCTTTGCTTACCGCTACCTCCACACTACATATTTCCCTTTCCTGACAATAACTAACTCTCTGACTTATTAGGCGTTTATCTTCCGCAATGGGAGCCTGCGCGAATTCAAGAGTATTTACGATTTCACTTTCGCCTTGCACTTCTTTGCATTCAAGTCGTGCCGTCTGCATGCATTCATGAAACTCAACGAGACTTTCCTTACATTTTGCTACACTACTTTTAAACTCAACAATTCCTACTTCAACTTGATTGGTCACATCAATTAGTCCAGAATGTACCTCGATAATGGAATTATTGGTAGTTGTAATACCGGTACTTAATTGGTCGAATTTGCAATCAAACTTATTTCCTAGTTCTAACTTATTCTTCGTGCACTCATTTGCCAATTCCTCTATTCGCTCGTTATTAGTATCAATTTTATGCTCTAAGCGTTTACTGTTATTTTCTAGTTTCTCTAAACTTTGCTCTAATTTCTCAGACTGTTTCTCTAATTGTTCTGTTAACATTGCCTGAAATTGTTCTAAAATATTCGCTTCCATATTTACTTAACTTAAAACAAACCAAATCACAATACAAAACATGCAGCAACAAACAGTTGAAGTAAATAACAATGTAAACAAACACCTTTCTCAAACTATTACACATTTCGGTTGCACAAAGTTTTTATTTTATTTCAAATTTTCATTTTGTAAAAATGTTCCGATAGACAATCAACATAAACAAACGAATTATTATTCATTTATCGTGATAAATAATAAAAAAGAAGGTGCATACATACGAATGTATAAACGTGTTTGTGTGTTCGGCTAGTATCAGCTGTTCGACATGTTCGCTCATATGTACTATGAAAAGTTAGCGGAAGAAAAATTCGCGAATGGACAAAACACTTTAATCTCGCATGAAACAAATGATGCTACTAATATTTCTGTGGTAATTGAATTTACTTTCTGTTTTCCTTTTTTCAAATCCTATTTATTATTTTCTTTCCTCTTGCTCTTTACTTTTCACATGTTAAAACAATCTACGCATGATTCTGCGCCCAGTTGGCTGCTTGCAACTACGTAATTCAAATGTTTACTATTTTCGTATTTTAATAAATGAACTCTGAAATAATTAGATGTAGTTCTATCCGAAGATTAAAGTACGTCTTGTCACGGTTGAGCCATTTCGGGTGTAATCGTTATTTACGCCGTGGTTCGGAACAACTTTCATTTCTCATATATCCCCTTTTTGTAATTGTGATTCCCAGTTACACCATGACGTATACGATCACTTGCCCATGCCTGCAGTTCCACCTACGATGACTGGGACATGATAAGCGGAATTGCAAGCAACGTAAAATTTGTTGTTTAGCTACACGTACAAAGAAAATTAAGTACTAAGCATGTAACAAATAATAAAGTCACTTTTCGGTAAAAGAAATATAATGTTACTATAAGAACACAAATACTACATGCTTTTATATTTCCAATATGCTCATCATTAACAATTTAATACTATTGATACGATAGTGGCGTGGCTTTGATTATAGACGACAAGGTGGCATGAAATAATGAACTCACGTGTTTCTTCGGCTAGCCTGTTGATGCTGCGTCTTTGAGGTCCTGCACTACTCCTGAAGCTGAAGTTTTAGGATTGAGTCCCACTCGTGTCTTCTCCACTAATTATTCCGAATGACGCTGTGTGTTTGTTGTCAACTTTATGACCTCAATCAAGTCGTATTTTAAAGCTCCGCTTACGTTCACAATAATAAAGGATTTCACTTGACTAATAATATAACAAACGTTTAATTTTTAACACTGATGTATGAATTATTAAACTGATAGTTCAGGCTTCTTTGTCACAAACAAGCTACAACTCGAAACGAACGGGCTACATTCTAAGCAGCAGGGTACGCTGCTCTTGGGAGGAGGGCGCGCTACGACGCGAAAACCGAGAGTAAGAAGGCTCCCTCAAACTGTCCACTGCAGACTGAGTGCTTTGTCCAGTTCGCTATCATATACATGTTTTCGGGTGTGGAGCTCTACGATGATGACGCATAATAACAAGTTCACACTCTTTGGCTAAAAGAGTGCGGACATTTTAAATAATCAAATCAGCGTTGAGCACCGTCAAGAAGTAAAGTGTCTTTGCGATTTTCCCGTTCCTTTCGGGACTGAGAGCGTTCACAAAGGAAACCACTGTCTCTGCAACGCATGTCCATATAAGGTTACGAAATCTAACGGAAGTCTACTAACACAGATGAAAAGACACACCAAAGTGATGACAAAGAGTTTCTAGAACATTTGGATCTATACGAGGGTTAGTCAATAAAGTTCATAATAAATCTATTTTCTTAATGTCTCTTTTAAATCGCAAAAGAATGAGCAGTAGGACGGTGACATAATGTCACGTGGTATTTAGTCCACTTTGCACATACAATTTTATTGATAAAAAAGTAAGTTAGTTACGTTATGAAACATAACTGAGCAAGCGTCAGCAAGCGAAGAGGGTCAGAAGCTCATTTTGTTCCACTTTGATCTCCATGATTATACAGCAGCATACATATCCTAAGTTAGTTAATAATACAGTGGGTTTGGAACACTGTCAGATTATGCTCTACTGCCATCTCACCTCATATCGCATCAATCCGCAAACACATACAGTCTACAATTTAACTTCCGTTTTCTCCCTCATTAATCACCGTACAGTAATGACTTTTCTGATATTTGTTACTCTCATTATCACATTTAGTCTAATTCTGTTCATTTCTCCGTAAATTTTGTATTTCGAGGACGCCGCAGTTAACCCAAGTCATCAAATGTATTTTACTTTGAGATTTTTAATTTCTGTAGAGTATTTGAGAAATGTTATTTTGTCCAACGGTGAAAAACATTGTATGAAGTAATGTTTGATTTAGACACTCAAGGACAACATTTAGATGAAGACGACGTCAAGTATTATGGGTGCATCGAAATTATCGGACATAAATTACAAAGTATATTACTAATTATATTATACTTCTTATGTAATTTGTTAACATTTACAAAGTTTACTATGTGATACAGGCAGTATTCTCGAGGTATAGTTAAACTGTTGGTATACTTAAACTGTTTGAGAACCTTACCTATTAATTGATTATGACACCAGACCGTTTAAAATTGTATGATCAGAGAGTAAATTATAAGACAGCATAGTACTTAAAATAATGTAGGAAACCAAGACAGTGAGAAAATTTTATAAGCATCCTTTATCTCACATACGTAGATATTGAGCGAGCATGGATGATTAGGTAGTGGTTGTGCTTCCCAATCAAGAAGTCGTGGATTCTAATACAGAAACGACCACACTGACTAGGATTTACCATGGTTTCCTTAATCATCCGAGCGAATATCTTAAACACACAATTTTTGGACGACTTCTAAATTCTCATTCTCCTTAAATTAGCCTAAAGAGCCGACTGCGGGCACTACTTTCATACATCAACAGCCAGTCCATCTACCATTGTATAAGGCCAATATTTGGAAAAATTTCTTTCGTAGGGCATTATTAATTTGTGATCGTCCAAATGATCTTAATGATGAAATACAGTTTTTATATCAAATAGAACAAAGAAACTGGTATATGTTGTGTACCTTACAAAAGTGGTTTAATCAGACACGCAGATCGGTGCAAACCCCTAAAACAGTTCTTTCTACAATTATCGATAAAAATCTAACGTATTCTTGCAAATCGTAACTTATCTGCTTCCACTATCTTCCCGAAAAGCTTAGAAAAACATCTTATCGCATTAAAAAATTATTTTGTTGATCCAATAAACAAATCAGGTATTTATCGTGCTCAATGCGAATGTGACTCCTCATATATAGGTCAAACGAAACGCCCGAACTAAATAACAAAATAGACAATCAAAAATGTCACAAGAAGAGGGCATTTCGCCATTGACACTTCACTTAAAACAATATACTCACAATATAAAGCAGGTTAATGTGATAGGTTCACCAAAAACAAAGAAATAACGGGAGATTAAGGAATCAGCTTTTTCATTCATAAATATAAACCGATAAATTTGGATATTGGCAACATTGATAGAATCTGGTTACCTGCCTTTGATGTTTTTTGGCTCTGGCAAGGGTGACGTAACATAAACATCGCACTTCCTTCAGCTCAGCTCATTCTTTCACACTGTGCTCTACTCGTGGTATTTTGATATCTATCCTTTATGTTGTATCTATTGGTGGTATGTATTCCTTTTCCTTCACCTTTCTTCTCTCATCTGTTTTTATCCTTGTTACCCTACCACTGAGGACGAAACTAGCTTGTTCCGAAACGTGTGGAGAGTGTCTACTTTCCCCACGGGAGGGTTTATTGGTAAGTAACCAATTTTTTGTTAATTTCATTCTCCTTGTTTATGTTGTTAATAGCCTTCCGATACTGAAACGATAATATTAAATTGTATTTACTGTACTGTATGTATATAATATGAAGTGTATGTTGTTTCTTCGCTTATTTTCAGGACAAACAGTTTGGCAAAGTTGCTTTGTTTTTCCCCCACAACAATCCTCCTGCAGCAGTAGAATCAGCTATTAAACCTTACAAACAATATACACTTAATAGAGCCTATCTAGGAGAAACCTTCTTTTGGGGACTTCTGCCTCAGCCAGGGGACTTCCTAGTATTTAAATTCAATACACCAATTATTATCAAACAGTAAGTATTGTGTAACATTGTTTATACTAATATTAATTAACAATTTATGTTATGTAATTTTCACTGTAGCGTACATAATGCTCTGCCTTCATGTTTTGTATTTTATTTCTTCTGTCTTTTTCATCTATTAACTAAGAGAAACTTGAAAGTTCATAGTTGCAAATACAAAAGACCACTATTGAATTTTGTTTCTCTTGCCAACAGGATTGTTAACTCCCTCCCTAAGGTCAAGCTACATTATCCTTCTCCTTACTTAACCTACTCAAGGTCATCTTTCCCAACGCTTCTTACCTAAAACTGTGAGCACCCCGCTCGTATTTCCCTTACAATCTCGTATTTCCCTTAAAATTTCTTATTTCTCTTACAAATTGTTACAAATTCTTATCTCCATTACAAGTTCTTATTTCTCTTACAATCTCATATTTCCCTTACACTCTCGTATTTCCCTTACAATCTCATATTTCCCTAACAAGTACTTATTTCTCTTACAAGCTGTTACAAGTTATTTTTCTTACAATCTTATATTTCCCTTACAATCTCGTATTTCCCTTAAAAGCTCTTATTTCCCTTACAATCTCGCATCTCCCTTATAATCTCATATTTCCCTTGCAAGTTATTGTTTCTCTTACGTACTTTTATTTCCCTTCATAAACGTTCCGATCTTTCCATCTATATAGTATTTGGCGACATGTAGATAGATACTGCTATTTTTAGTATTTAATGCTGTATATAAGTAAGGTTACGTGAATGTGATAACTCATAACGCCATCCACTAGTTCGAGTGTGCACTTCGTATCTTAGTCAAACAAATAAAAATTGATGACCCCCTAAGAAATTGACTGTGAATTTTAAATATCCACACTGATAAAGCTAACAAGGAAAGGTGCATTAATTATAATATAATGGTTCAGTGTCAATGAAAATGCGAAATTTTACCCAACTAAATCGAAAAATTGACAACTGAATTATCATGTCGTAATAGGGTTCAGTGCCTTAGTTCGTAACAGCTATAAAATTTATTAATGCAAACAAAACAGAACAACAACAAATCAATAATATAATAGTCTTCAACCTAATTTAAGTTGGGTACCTAAATTAGCTGTGGATTTATGGTATCTTTTTTTTTATTCGTGTGAAAAGCAAAACTACATTCGTGATATTCCTGTCATGACTTCCCGACATGCAAGCTAACATAACCGATAACTAACACAGACTACCAAATTTCTGTCTGTTCTTCTTCTTCTCTTTACTAATCAGTCAGCCTGTTTACAACTGTTATCAAACAACTTAAATACATCATAAATGCATGTTCTCAAGTACGATGAGCTTATACTTCAACAAATGGGAAATACCATAAAGATATCATAATCCCTGCAACATGTTTTTTCTATTTATATTCAAAGATTTTATTGATATTGTGCTTACGTCATACTGTTAAACTAGTTTACATTGCTTTGCCGTAGTTTTGTATATACGAGGGTGACTAAAAAATTATCCGCAATGTAGCTATAACTTTTCTTACATTGTTCATTTATTGTAATCGTTTATTTTATTGTTATGCTGTTGTGGTTATGCTGTGAAAGTTCGATCCTAATTCCATCGTTTGTCTTCCTTTTGTTGCAGATAGATCATGGCCGCTCTATTAGAAGTTTGCTCCAAAGAGGAACAACGAGCAGTGATTCAGGTTTTGTGATCGAAAGATGCATCAAGGGCAGCAATCCATTCAAGACTTTCGACATAGTACGGAAACAATGTCGTGCCGCAAAGTAGTGTCTATGAATGAATTGAAAAATTCAAAAATGGTCGCGGACCGGACGACCATCTACAGCCACAAATGATGACAACATTGAGCGTTCACGTGACATGGTTCTGTTAGACAGACGAGTGACTAATGATGAAGTGACACATTGTCTGGAAATTAGTCATGATTTTGCGTACCAAATTATCCACAACAGACTTGGGTTTCATAAAGTCTTTGTTCCTCTTTGGTGTAAACTTCTAATGGAGCTGCTATGATCTATCTGCAACAAAAGGAAGACAAATTGAGGAATTAGGATCGAGTTATGTCAACATTGCGGATAAATTTTGACTTACCCTCGTAATTTATGTATATCATTTATATGATAAAAATAAGTTAATAAATTAATATTTAAAGTGCTATACGGCTCGTAGTCAGCAGAAAACTTTAAGAGTAAAGTAAAGGTAAAACCCTATCTT
The DNA here is from genome assembly GCF_964235325.1 of Thermobia domestica. Classification (NCBI taxonomy): domain Eukaryota; kingdom Metazoa; phylum Arthropoda; class Insecta; order Zygentoma; family Lepismatidae; genus Thermobia; species Thermobia domestica. Next base: position 29,431,613 of record NC_137463.1, on the reverse strand, counting down.
TGGTTCAGCATTTCAACTATTACAGGCATTCTCATCTAGATTTGCCACAATTTACAAGATCAGAAAAGATAATAAAATGTGAAAAGGGATGTTTCTCTAACTACAAGCCAGAGTAACACTGTTCTGAGGAATTGTTTATTTTGTACGAGTTTCAACTTCATTTTCCATCTCTGTATAGTTGAACGTAAAAGCGTTTTGTTTGTTTCAGCTATTTATTCCGAAGTGGGAATGCAGAGCATCCCTCGGATCGTTTCTACAATACTTCCGTAGAAGCTTTGCCTGACGCTAGTCTCAGTATGTACAAATACAGCTTCAATACAACTAACGATGGATATGTAATAGTAGGTAAGGATACCTTATTATTTCCTTACGTGCGGAAGGTGACAGTGACGATAATTTAATTTTTATGTATGAAAGTTATGTTACAAGGGATGTTTCCAAAGTTATAGGTATTTTAGTTTATTAGATTTATTCTATATTAGATTATATTTGTCTCAATATAATGTCCATTTACAGTAATTTTATCCCTTTGTCCCAACGTGAAACTAGCTTCTTAAAGCTATCTTCAAAGTTTTTTTTTTTTTTTTTTTTTTGGGAGGGGGGTGTATTTTATCCACATGTTTACGTTTCCAGGATGATTTTTGACATGTTGTTGTCGAGTTTGAGCCAACAAAAGTTCGAAATATTACTCCGTGTTGTTTCTTCTCCGTATATTATCTGCTTAAAGTTTCCCCATCACAACTTCAAAGAGCAGTAATCATTATCTTGCCCACAGAAGTAGTTGCATAAACTCTCTTCTGGTCTGCACCATTCCTTAGATCCTGGTTTCTCAACCTGGAGGTCGGGAGCCCTACAGGGTTCGCGCGAGGAATACCTGAAGGTAGCGGAGGAAGGTGAATATAACTATGTTCTAGAAGCAGAAAAAATATTTTTAATGATTATTTTGAATGTGATATTTTTATTTCCTTATAAACTGTCAAACTGTTATTCCTGTTCCTTTAGAAAACTTACAAACCTATACAACTATAAGCGATACGCAGCAATAATCGGAAAACATGTTACAAACCTAAACTTGCTTATGAGGGTCGCTGGTAACAGTATGTGGTAAAAGGAATTTGTGATTTCAAATAAGTTGAGATACCCTGCTTTAGATCGACCTTTTGTATTTGAATTAAAGTATGAGATTCAGATATTGTCTGTTTTTGTTAACCTACGCCAAAATTAGTCACCATAAAGTTGCAAAGGTAGTGAAGTTGTCAAGTTTCCATTTCGTTCATCTTTTGTTCTGGCTTCAACAGTCGAGGTACCCAACGAGCTGAGACTTTGCTCACGCCCAAAGGTTGTACAGTTATCTCATAAACTTGACGTGTAGCAATGCCTATACTTGCACCTGTATCACGAATACAGTTTCTTTATCAACAGTATCAAATCAGCAGTAATGTAGATTCTGCAGATTAACAATTTCTGACTATTTTGTAGCAGTGTCATTGACTCAAAATGCCCAGAACTTCCGGAAAGATCTCACGTAGAATATATATTGGACTGGAAGGTCAAGGACATTAATTCTCATAAACAAGAAATACATGATGAGTTATTAGCAAAACAAAATATTAATTTTCCAAGAAAACAAAGTATAGATATGCTAGGAAAACAAATATTAATTTAAAAGAAACTGAGGTAAAAATATTAACGTTCTAACGAAATCAAATATGAATGTAGTTCGAAACAAAATATTAAATTTGTAATGAAACAAAGCGTGAATATATTAGGGAAATTAAATATTAATTTCCTAACGAAACAAAGTTTAATATACTGGAAAAAGAAATGTTAATTTTCGATTCCCCAAAAAAACGTGAATTTAATAGGAAAAACATAATATTACTAATTTTCTAACGAACCATATTGTGAATTTACTAAGGAGTCAAACTATTAACTTTTCAAGAAACCAAAATACGAATTTATTTGGGAAGAAAATATTATTTTTCAATAATAATAATAATAATAATAATAATAATAATAATAATAATAATAATAATAATAATAATAATAATAGTAATAATAGTAAGAGAACAAACTAATAAGTTTTTAAGAAGACAAAGTGTTAATTTTCTAACGAAGCGAAGTATAAATCTACTAAGAGAACAAAATATTAATTTTCCAAGAAAACAAAGAATGTATTAGAAAAATACAATATTAATTTTAAACTATGTATCCATTTAGTGGGAAGACAAAAATATTAACCTTTAAAGGAAAGTGAGAATTGATTGTGAAAACAAAATATTTTCAAAGGAGAGAAATTATGAATTTACTAGGAAAAGAAAATTTGAGTTTTCTAAGGAAACAAAATGTGAATTTACAACAAAACAAAATATCACATTACACTGGCTAACAAAATTTGAACTTTTTTTATGTTATAAGAGAAACAGTGTGTGTTCCTGACTTTTTTGGGTGCTGATTTCAAATATTTTTACAGAACTTTTCCATCACCCAGGGTTTTCGAGTAGTCACATGAAAAACATTTTTCGTGTCTATACACTGTAGTAGTATGATATTTTAGCTGAAACTACATTTACTGACCTAACATTATGTGAATTGGATTTTCGATTGCACTTCGCTTGAGGAACATCTCTCTTCAATGTCCAACAGTAATCTGTCAACATATTTGGACACCATTTACCTTGGTAGCGCCTTTCCATTTCCGCGATGTCCTGGTACAAACGCTCCCCATGTTCGTTGCTCGTAGCTCCTAGGTTTTCAGAAAAGAAATTGATGGGATGGGAGTGAAAAAAATGTATTCTTAAAGACATATTACATCCCATTATCTTGTAGTTCTCAACCATGTCACTGACAAGTTCTCTGTAGTTATCAGACCTGAAGTTTCCTAGGAAGTTTGTGACAACTTTTTTGAAAGATTGCCGTGCAGCTGCTTCTTGCATATTTAAGTGGTTATCAAATTGAGTATCTTTAATCAGTTCCCTTATTTGAGGACCAACAACTATTCCTTCTTTTAGTTTAGCTTCATTGATTCTTGGGACTTTATTTTTCGGGAAGAGAAATACACTACAATCACGATCCAATGCTTTCACAAAATTAACCAGGTTTAGTTTGATATGCAATGCAGGCAATAAGGTTTTTTTTTTTTTTTTTTTTTTTTTTTTTTTTTTTTTTTTTTTTTTTCAGAACGTACAAGTGGTTGGTGAAGAAAATTTTCTTGTCCTGGATTAAGTGACTAATCCAGTTCTTTTTAATGTAATGATCACAGTTATCTTTGCTATTCCACTTGTACAAGAAGCAGCAAAATTTAGTATAGCCAAGCTGTAACCCAAGCAAGATGGCTGTAACTTTCAAATTCTTACATATCTGCCAAGAAAAATTGTCATACTTGATAGCGGATAGTAAGAACTTCATATTCTCGTAATTTTCGTTCAAACCAACTGCATAGGCTAAAGGAATAGATGGCATTATGAAGTAACACTCCTTGCAAACTTGTTTTCGAGGAGTCTATGAACAAACGAAAATCCTCAGATTTATGTTCAATATCCAATGACTGGAACAAATTCTCAACATCATTGCAGAAAACTAAGTCCTTCTTTTTAGAAAACAAATGCTCAAATTCCTTTTCACGTTGGCGGAAAATAATAATAATAATAATTCTGCCTTGCTTTTACTGAAACCAAGATCCCGAACCAAATGATTTAAATCCTCCTGTATTGCTATAAATAAAGTGAGATTCATTTATAGCATAATCTTCCGCAAAATCTGAATCATTCTGTAATTCATCCTGAACATCAGAAAATTCTTCAGTCGTTGTTATGTCATTTGGTAGAGTTGGTATGGGAAGTCCTGACCCATGAAGCACCGGTCGAATTGCTGAATCTAAAGATGGATATTTAACAGTATGTCTGGACTTCGAACTTATTCCAGATATATTTGTCAAGCAGAAGTAGCAGTATGTCAAATGATCCTTAGATTCGCGCCATATCATAGAGACCGCAAGAGGCATATGACCGGGATCCTTTCAACCAGCAAGTTAATAGCGTTACTCATTTGGCACAACAGATTTCTGGAGCTCTAGTCTTGTTCTGGTCTATTTTGTTGTTAAAATAACAGTCATACTCTTCTTATTAGAGGAGTAAACTTTCGCCTGTGCGTTTTGAAAGTCAGCTTACCACACACGTAACAGAAGTTGCTTCTATTATTTACACACTTTCGAGACATGTTTCTTATACACTATACATTTTTAAACTACTCCTTAAAATGCACTACTATGGACAGTATTACACACTTCTGTCACAATTCAATTGACAACGGAAGAGAGCATAGAATTAGCTTCTTTCTTTTAAGAAAGCTTTTCTTTTAAGAAAGCTTTTATTCATCTGCGAACTTTATCTTACGCAGTTTTGTAGGGGAATATAATTGTTGTAACTCGTGAACTGAGGACAACAATCACCAAACGTTAGGCTAGTTTTAGACGGAAGCATTTATCGTAGCAGATGTGCTGCCAAATACCTCGTACAATTTTCTATGGCATCAAAAGTATATGGTGCTTTTACACGGTAGCATTTTGATAAGCATCTTGTCGTAACGTAGCAAACAAATCACTGGAGAAGAGCTCAATTATGGCTCCGAAAATAAAAACAGAGATTTCAGTCGCTATTTCTTCTAAAGTTCTTTGTCGCATATGCTTATTATGATACAAAGAACTTTTAATTTTGTACAAATAAGGATGCTCCTCATATTTTTCAATCAGCATAATAACAGCATCCTTACTCCAACTCATTTTTCTTTACTACAATTCAATTTCCTACACAAAACAAAGAGCATGGATATTTGGCACAAAATCTTTCGCTTCCTTTTAACACACCACGGCGCTGCAATCTGATCAGAAGTGCTGGGGAAAATGCTACGAAATAGAGCACGTTCTATCGACAAGAAATGCCATAGGATATGTCATGGCATGGGAAATGCTGTAGCATTTGCTACTTTACACTGTAGGATATCGATGATACGATTTTTGCTACGAGAAATGCTACGAGAAACTGTATACGATAAGTGCTTCCGTCTAAAACTAGCCTTAGAAGTCAATTATTGACATAAAGAAATGAAATATAAATGTAACATACTCCTAATCAACATGTTATATACCACAAATGCTAATAAATAGGGAAAAAAATATTTTCAAAATTACAATAAAAAAGATGGTGGGGGATGGAAAATTTCTGACTTTATTTTTGGAATCAGCAGATGAAAATACATAAGAAACATTCAAAATTGTTTGTGTAACGAATCATTGTTGACTAGTGTTACTAAGGAAATACAATATCTAGGTTACAATTCGTATGTGTAAGATTATAATAGCATTCGAATTTTCTGTTTAAACGATTTTGTGTGTGTGTGTGTGTGTGTGTGTTAATGCTAGTGCTTTACGCTAAATTAAATTTCAATATTTCAATTTCTATAATTATCCTTCGAGTATTTACTTTTATTCTTTCTAAAAACATTGAATTATTTCCTGATTTCTTAAGTACTTTACGAAACCATGTTTGGCTACAATTTTTCATCTAAAATTTGTACATATGATTAATAAACTTTCGTTAGTACTTTTTGTACAATATTCTTGTTATGAAAGCAAATTCCTTTTTTTTTTTTTTTTTTTTTTTTTTTTTAATATATCAACATCTTTGATGTTTTCTTGAGTTTGATTTTGGTGATGGTTCTCGTAACAATTTACCATAATTAATAAATGTTTCGAGATTTATTTTAATGGAACAAAAACTGTGACGTAGTGTTTTCCTAATAACATATTAAATGGTCTGAAAAATATTTTGGCTTATTCTTATCTTGTTTCAGAGACTGAGTTTAGAGGTGATATCAGTTTCATTATTAGAATGTATTTAATATAACGAATTCTCTCAGCATTTGAATTAAGACTGCGGCCAGCTACCTACATGTTGATCTTATATGATTATACATGTTGTCATATATAATCTTAACTAATATTTTTATGAAATGTGTTTCAGGTAAATTTGATAGCATGGGAATAGCAGAAGGGACAGTAGATCCCAAGTTGGGACCAATAAAGATCCTCCGCCTAAACGTTCGGAGTGAAAGTGAGAATTGGGCAATATTAAGTGAAGTAAGTACATACACTTGTAAAGTATAATTTCGTTACGAATCAGTAACTGTAAACGTAATGCTTTATTTACTTTTGTAATTGTATCTAAACACAGAATAGGGACTCCTGATTTGAACTTAATTTTGTAAGTATATTTCAAACAGAACCCTTTTAAATACAGAGAAGATGCTTATAACTTTCATTCTGTCAATAATGCATTGAAACCGATAATAAAAGTACATCATCAAACTAACTGATTACTGAGTGCAGTGCCATATAGGCTGCTGTCTATAAATATTAGAAAAAAAAGAAAGAAATTATTAATAATAAGTAACTAATTGTTTGCTTTTCCCTTTTAAACCAATGCGAAAATACAATTGACTTCCTACAAAATATTGCCTGATGTTGAACAACCATGTGATAGTAGTACAATTTATCGCTGTATTTTAAATATTTCACAGTAATCCAGCGTATATATCTGTAAGGGTTTTCTTTTCATTTGGCGTTACGCATCCAGGGAAGAACCAAGTGACATGATGAAACTGGAATAAGACACTTGTACATTTCCCGCACCGATATACACAACTATTCAGCCGTCATGAACTAGCGAGCGTGAAAACCTCGAGTGCAATCGAAGCACCCCCCAGGTGTGATCTACATGATGTAATTCGATTTCTCCAGGGGGCTGCTTAATTCACTGAAATTCCAAGATTAGGCAGTTCAGAATTGATTGCGATCGAAGCACCCGCCACGTGTGAAGTACATGATGTAATTCGATTTCTCCAGGTGGCTGCTGAGTTCCTTGGAATTCCAAGATCAGGCAGTTCAGAATTGATTGTAATCGAAGCGCCCGCCACGTGTGAAGTACGTGATGTAATTCGATTTCTCCAGGCGGCTGCTGAGTTTCTTGAAATTCCAAGATTAGGCAGTTCAGAATTGATTGCGATCGAAGCACCCGCCACGTGTAAAGTACGTGATGTAATTCGATTTCTCCAGGAGTCTGCTGAGTTTCTCGAAATTCCAAGATCAGGTAGTTTAGAATTGACTGCAATCGAAGCTCCCGCCAAGTGTGAACTACGTGCTGTAATTCGATTTCTCCAGGCATCTGTTGAATTTCTTGAAATTTCAAGATCAAGTAGTTCAGAATTGACTGCGATCGAAGCACCCGTCAGGTGTGAAGTACGTGATGTAATTCGACTTCTCCAGGCATCTGCTGAGTTTCTTGAAATTTCAACATCAGGTAGTTCAGAATTGGCTGTAATCGAAGCACCCGTGAGGTGTGAAGTACGTGATGTAATTCAATTTTTGCAGGCGGCTGTTGATTATAGTTGCCGAAACCCCAGAAATCTAATACCTAATCTAATCTAACCATTTATTAGTAAAAATTTTATAGACAGCACCTTATATATCGTTGTACTCAATAGCCAATTAGTGAGTTGATTCACTATTATTGTCGTTTTCAATATGTTATTGAGAGAATAAGAGTTATAAGCGTCTTTTCTATATTGAAAAGGGCCATTTCTCAGGTATGTACAAAATTTAGTTCAAATTAAGATTGCGTTTTCTGTGTCTAGGCATAATTACAATTATGGCATAATTACAAGTAGTCCTCGTATATATAATGAAAAGCAGAATTACGTGTTTGAAGACTGTTTATAAACAACATTTCCCTCATAAAATTCAGCTTCGATTTAATTACTCATCGTTTGTACGCATGTCTTTGTGTTCAAATGATGCTATATTTTCGACTTGATTATGTAACTCTTCCCTTGTTAATTTTCAAGAGAAAACTTTAAAAATGGGTTGTCTGCTTTTCATTACATTAGTACCTAGGTACAATCTGATTTTGTAATTGTGTACAACACCGTTTTTCAAACGTGCTTTTTTCAAGTGTGGACCTATTGTTTTTTATTGAAGTTGGGATTAATCAAGATGTTTTATGGACCACACTACTCTTGTATCCTTCGGAAGCAAGTTTATCATATTTGAGGAGTTCTGATTGGCAAAAGCTTTTATATAATTATTCTGTTCATATATCTGTCCGGAAGACACAAAATTTCAAGTACTACTTGTTGAATCACCATCAATTTTGACCAAGATGTAAGTCAAAAGTCAGGAATCGAGTTTGATGACGGAGGGGATCCATCCAGTTGATCCCAAGATATGGACAGTCTAAAATCGGTTCTCCGTGTTCTTCTATGGAAGTAATTATGGATATCATCCTTGCTTGACACTACCTGCAGTTCAGTTGAGATTAGCGGGTTAGTGTAGTGCTCAGGATACAAAAGGCTAATTTGCCCATGGAATACAACACTAAAATAAAACTAAACGACTTTCTACTTGACAACGTAAAAAAACTTAAATATTTTATATTTTCAAATATTCAATCATCCTGCTAAAGTTTTAGAATGGGAATAAAGTGGGCAGCTAAAGGTACAAAAACAACTTTCAATTTTCACACAGTGATAAACCAAACTCTTTTACGTGGTGTACACTGACATTGCTTATTGTTTTAAGAAATGTTCCGAACATTACTAATGTATTTATATATTTTTTTAAATAGTGTTAGTTCAAATCAGGGGCGTCATTTCAGACTTCGCTTGGGGGGGGGGGCAAGAGCACCACCGACATAAGACTTTCATGTTTTGTAGTAGTATATTAGTATACAACTGATTAAAATATATGTGTTCCTCAAACTCTTGGGGGGGGGGACAATTGCCCCCTCCTTCCTCCCCTAAATGACGCCCCTGGTTCAAATTATCTCAATTGTATATTGTTATTAATAGAATAAAAATACATATTTTTTAAAAGAAAATAATTGAATGCTGTCTGGAATATTTTATAATACTCTGCCCATATGAACTATTAAAATTTATATAATAGTCTCCTTATTAAGTCATATAACTTGTGTTGTCGTAGATTCTCTTCTATACGAGTGGTATGTAATGCGCAGTTCATTTGAAACTTCCATTTTTTCCATTTTCCTTGGACTATTTTAGTAAGTCTTTTCGAACTATCAACCAGACGACGTTTCGAATGCAGACATTACATTCATCGTCAGGTATTGTTATGAAGAGACCGGAGATGTGGGCATGTATATATGGTGACTATTTAGGGGCGGAGCTGTGAATGGGAGCTTGTGATTGGCTGAGGGAATTGCTGGCTTCTGATTGACTGAGAGATGCTTGCTCCTGATTGGCAGTTGTTGTGGCTGCGAGAAATTGCTTTTTTGAATGTTTGTTTTTTGTTCCTCAAAAGGGCTGAGTAGAAACCCATTTTTCTCTATTGAGACTGTTGCTTTCACGAGTGATATGTATGCCCACATCCCCGGACTCTTCATTACAATCTGTGAAGATGAATACAATGTCCGCATTCGAAATGTCGGATGTCAATACCTTCACCTAGCTGATAGCCCGGGAATACCTACTACAATCATATCACCAGGAGAAATTCAATTCTTTCGTTCTTGGACTCATGTTCAATCTAAGAGAACCCCAAGAACAAACTTCGAGAACCACTTGTGGTCCGCGGAAAACAGTTTGAGAAACGTTAGTGTACAGTAGGGGCCGCGGTGGATCAGTGGTAGAGCGTTCACCTTTGGTGCTTGGTGTCCCGGGTGCGATTCCAGCCCCCGCCAAGTGAACTTTATGGTGGACAAACACCGTGTGCACAGGTTTCCTCGGGGTTCTCCCGTTTCCTCCCACTTTCTTCATTCCACCATTTCATTTATTACTCATCATTACCGTCTCCTTTAGCCTAACTGGCATAACCGTGGGAAGTAAAACTCAAAAATTTCATTTCATTTCATTTTAGTGTACAGTAATAGTGAAAAATCATGCAAATTAAAATTACTCTAAATAAGATCATCATTTAAAAACTTGTAAGTTGTTACTCTAACCCATTTGCTAATTAGATTCTGTTAATTCATTTTACATATTTTTTTTATTGCAGATTCTCATTGAACCTCAGGATACTAGCTGACAAGAGGAATAAACCAAGCATCTCATTGAACGAGTATTAACATCAGGGGTCAATCAAGAATAGCGACCCTTCGTGCTACGTCTTGCTGTGATAAATTTCATAAACATTACGAATATCGTTTGTTTCGCCAGCTCCCTCCTTGTCCAGATAACATTCTAACAAAAATGCGCGTAAGCTTTTGGTCAGTGTGAGAGAAGAAAACCATTAGATGCCCTATTACAAAAGAAATATTTGGTGTTTAATTTCATATAAACGTTAAAGATAAGCAAAAGAAAAATTAGACCTATTTTTATTTCGTTGAATAACCGTTTAAGGTATGACAGGTAAAAAATTGTATGTATATATGACACATATCTTTCTGTTAAAATAATCATAGGAAAACGTTTACGAAAGACAGGATGAAGACATTGCATTTTCTGTTCAAAAAGTTGGGGAAAATCCTGCATTCAATTGTTAGAAAAATAATCAGTGGACTTTACGTTTTCTTATTTATGATTTTATGAAATAAAGTTAGGTCTCGGTACTTATCAGATGGTGGTTTTTAAGGGAAAAAATTTTACATTTCACTTCTTATTGCAAAATTTATACTTCTGATATATTAATATCTAGAGAGAATTCATGGTTATGTACAAGATTAAAAAAGGAAATGTTCATGAAATATCAGATACGGTAGATTTGTACAAGGGAAAATCAAAAAGTAAAGGGACTTGAGAAAAGGTGCATTTATTCTAACGATGGAAAACTGAAACATTCATTACTTTTCTACATAATCTCCCTGCTCTTCAACGCACTTTTCCCAACATTTCATAAGTTTTTTTGATTTCGTCGAAAAAAAAATGGTTCGGTTGCAGCTGTAACCAATTTTGCACCACGTCATGACTTCTGCATCGGTTGCAAATCTTCTTTTCCTGAGCTCTTCCTTTAATGGTCCAAACGTATGAAAATCGCTTGGGGCCAGATCTGGACTGTATAGCGGGTGTTCCAGCAATTCGAATCCCAACGCCTTTATTGTTTCGGCTGGCCGTTTGGTAGAATGAGGTCGAGCGTTATCTTGCTGCAGGATGACACCTTTTTGCAGTTTTCCACGATATTTAAATCTAATTTCAGGTTTCAGTTTAGTTCGCAACACATCCCAATAGTTCTCACTGTTCGCCTCTTGGGGTGAAATGAAAGGCTACCACACCTTTCATGCCCATAATAGTTTTATCATATTTTTGCCAACTGATAGTTGACATTTAAATTTCTTAACTTCTGGTGATAAGGGTATTTCCAAACCATGCTCGTATAGAACTGGCAGAATCTTAAAAACCTTAGTGGGTGGTAATCGGAACTGTCCGAACAGTCATATCGTCTTACTAGTGACATTGTCACTTCACTTATGTTCAACGACGTTGCCATAGCTTTGGCCCCCATTACACTGTGATTAATGACTTACACATGTGGGTTCTTTCTTTCTATATAGAGAAGGGGGAAATAAACAAACACTGACCAACTTGCCTGCATATATAGATCATTCCTTCTGAATATTCTGTTTAAAGCAGGTTGAAAGTGTCAAATAACAAAGCAACATCAAGCACTCGGAGTTTCCAGACTACTTTTTTCTTCGCCAAAACATTTGAGACATTCCATTCCTTATTCATGTGACGGAGATTTGTGAGATTTGCTCACCCCTATTTTCGCCGACAGCTGCTGTCCAGTTCAAATTTTGTTCCTCTCCAAAGAAAGAAGGAAGATTTTTCCACGCAAAGTGTCAAATAACAAAACAACACAAACCATTCGGAGTTTCCACGCTACTTTTTTTTTTTCTTTTTCGCCAAAACCTTTCTCAAGTGACGGAGAGGAATACGCACTCCTCTGGTCGAGAATTGTCAGCTAGCTAGAATTTCTTGGCAACACCGGATTTCGGAGAAAATATCTGTTTCACTACCATGTACTAGGAGGAGAAGGCTAATAGGTCAATTTTCCATACCTCCCCGCAAGGTTTTTAAGATGTTTCAAAAAGTCAAGCCTTACTTTCCAGTTCGTAATGATGTACCAAGTACCATACTGCGGTTTCAATCGACGAATAATTTTCGCAAGTTTAACACCTTCCGCAAACAAAAAGTGAATCACTGCCCTCATTTCTTCCTTGGTGCAGATCGACAGTGGAGCTGCCATGTTTAAAGGTCTGCCACATTCTAACGACTAACGCGAGAGTAAGAGTGACACGTTGCATAGATGTGTTGCAGACGACTCTAATTCAGCGCTGGATCCTAGCAGTTTTGCCAAGCCCTAATGCGAGAAATGGCAAAAGTCCCTTTTCTTTTAGACTTTCCCTTGTAATTTCTGAACTAGGAAAATCATATCTAAAATTAGATTTTTATTACTGGGGCTCCCAAAAATCACTAAAATATCGAAAATAAAAGTATAACCTGCTTAAAGTTCCATAAAATATTAACTACACCATTTTTAAAACTTAAAAAAAAAAAATCACTATAACTATAACATGTTTGACAATATTTTGTCAAAAGTCATTCATAAATATCTTTTATCTGTGTGAACTTTTTTTTTTTTTTGCTAAGAATAACATGAAAAAAAGACAGAAAAGAGAAAAAAGCCGTGAAGGTTGAGGTTTGTATTTATTTTATTTGTTCCAAATATCAATAGTTTAAAATATTGAGATATTTTAACATATTTCTTGTAGTTTAATTTATTACCCATGAATTGCAATGTACCATACATACTTTTCTGTAAATTTTCTAATATAATCTCTTGTCAGGCAGAATAGCTATCCACATAAAAAAAGCGTACTTCATTTCTTGAAAGAGCAAAAGGATATAGGATGCGATTTTTAAAAAAGAAAAGAAAAAAGAAGTGCTCTAGCACAGAAACAGTCAAATATTCATAAATATAGGGTAACAATTCACAGTTTTTAATAACGGAATTTTGTACATATTTAAGAAACCTCTTAAACAGTATATAATGAAAATCTAGCTGTAAATATTATTGTAATTTCCGATTGCCTAAATTATTTAGAATATGAACAGTAAATAATTAACAAAGCAAAGTACATACAGTGAGTAATCATACAATATCTGAATATAAGAATGTACGCTATCGATGAAAATGCACATATCAACCAAGTACACTGACAGAGCAAGCTACCTTATGTGCTGTAGGACTCCGTCGAGCGTGCCGAAGTGCATATCGCAACAAGTGGACGGAAGAGCTCTGGCTAGATGTTGATCTTCTTCATTTTGATAGTTGTATATAGTTCCCTGATATTCGTAGGTGGAAGATCTTTGACACAAACAGACCTTTCCGCGATTTTCCATTAACGCTATATACGGTTCATATCAAACGAAAGCGGTGAGATCCACGTGTTTGAAAGTCTTCAGACTCCACCGCAAACTAATTCTGGACAACATGTGCCTGAAGAGTAGATTCATTATCCTGCTGGAATAACTCATCGTATTGGGAGTGCCCAAGGTTCATGTAGAGATGCAAATAGTCACCAAGCAGGTGAACACAGTGGTCATAACTTATTGACCAATTTAGGAAAATCAGTTGATAAATCTATGTTACAAAAGCACATTCTGCACGTATCCAGAACTACATGATGCTTCGTTGATAAAGAAAATCTGTGGTCTCATGAGGCCTGTATCATATCCGAAGCCAACCTCAACTTACGAGCACTTCCATATCTTTCCAGTCCTCTAGTGTAAGTAGCAAGGTTGATGGGTCTTCAGTTTTCATACTCCATAGATGCACCCTGTTGACACACATTCCTATTCCCAAAGTTGCTAGTCTTGTAATATGTTTTCTTCAACCTAGAAAGTATCATGAAGCAGAAACACTAGAATAATAGTAGAAGTCATTTCTATATACTAATGATGATTCCTCCCATTTGTCATGATTTTGTAGTATAAGCAGTTGTAAAATGCGTGATTTCTAGAATTACAAGACTAGTAGCTCTGGAGGCCCCCCGGTACCATTGATATTAGTTGAGATTCATTGATTGGTCCATTGATTGCTTCTTACAGTTCTGGTACAAACTTGCAAGTCATGATCATAAAGCAACTGTCGGCGGTAATACTTTCCATGTGATATGTTTGATCAGCACATAACATGACACTGTGGATCGTGGAAAGTTCAGAACATCTATAAGGCAGACTAGTCTGTGATCACCTTCACTATATGCAATCCAATAGTTGAGAGTTATTAAAGTACATTGGAATCAGAACGTCTATATTATTATACAGGGTGTTTCAAAACAACACCGACAACGTTTGGGAAGTGACTCCTGAAACCAAGATTTAAAAAAAAAAAACTATAGACCAATCTGGGTGCAGAAATCCGTCATTTCGGAGTTATAGGCTGCAGAAAACATGAAAAAATAACTTTAAAGGTCCATAGCTTCAATACTATGGGACCTATTATAGGGGGGTCAAGACTTTATTTAGGAACTAGTATGTGCACTATCCAAATATCCATATTTCAGAATCCTGCGGTACTTCCGCAACAATTTTTATAGAGGTAGTTGGTGAGTACTTCAAGTTTTATACCCGTAGCCAAACTGCCTTTATAAAAAATTGTTGCGTGAGTACCTTAGGATTCTGAAACATATATTTCCGAATTGCGCACATATTAGTTCCTAAGTGAAGTCTTGACCCGACTGCGGTAGGTTTTGGAGCTATGAACCTCTAAAGTTCATTTTTTTCGTGTTTACGGCAACCTATAACTCCGTAAGGAAGCATTTGTACATCCAGGTTGGTCTGCACTTTTCGTCTTATCTTGGTATCAGGAATCCCCTCCCAAACGTTGTCGGTGTTGTTTGGAAACACCCTGTTTATGAAAGAATGAAATGTGAAATTTATTTCCTTTAAAAATAAAACTCTCCTGAAAGTATGAGAAATCGAAAATGAGGAATTGAGATGTGTTTATAGAAAAAGCTTACAATTACTTAACAGATAGGAATACCATTACTACAAAGAAAATGTAAGTGTGCTTTTTGTTTGTTAAGTATTAGAGCTTGCCTAGTCTTAATTAATGTGTTCCATAACTTTGCTGCGTATTATACTTATCTACCTCAAAATTGCTCATATTGCTTGGTCGCTGTCTAATATGGTTGTGCAAGTATTGCTGTTACTAGTCCGGACTTGCAGTTCATAGAGTGTAAACTCGTATTGTATTGAGTATTCAGCTATTGTGAGCAGTATTATTATTTCTTTTGCGAAGGATAATGTACACTCATGACCAAAATTATTGTTGCATATCTATAAATATGTTGTTGTAGGAATATAATTTGATAACGTATTCGTCCGGTATTTCTTATAATGTTAGTATGTGTATACTCGGGAAAGACATGTATGTGGCAAATTTCATGTCAAAAGAGCAGTAAATAAGAACAATAAAACGAAAATAAAACTTTCTTGTCCATTTAGCAACATTTTGTTTTACTCATTCTAATTTTCGTATTTGGAATTCTTTTCCTCTGAAATTTACTACAAATATACATTTCCCGATTATACATGTAGTATCAGTATCAGTATCAAAAGTACCCTGCAAAATCATTATCAAATTATATTCTTACAAGAAGACAGTTATAGATATGCGACAATCATTTTGGACATGAGTGTACATACTTTATGGTAGTTATTACGTATTGTAATATTTACAATTTTTTTCTGCTTTTATGTACTGCGTAATTGTCAAAACCTTATACAAAGTGCTGGTTTAACTTCTGTACATTTTAAGTTATATGTGCAATATACTGTAGATATTCAGATGTTTATTTACAATAATTTTCATAGTCTTTAACAAATTTAATTAACATAAATAAATTATCTATTAGCATTGGTACTTTAAAGTTATTGTTTTTGGTTTTGTGAGAGTAATGGTATAACTAACATGGATACGAATTTTTAATTTTGAAACTTTTCTTCTTCGTCTTGAAATGTGTTGCTCAGTGAAATTACGAGATGTTAACTGTTCCGAGGGGATTTTTCGAATAAGTAAATACATAAATAAATAAATAACATATACACAAAAAGGGAATTTTTTATAGCTAGAAGAGGACAATAATATGACTTCTGAACTTTTCTAAAGTAACTGTTTGGTTTTTAAGAAATCTATGGGAAATCATTCTCTTCTTCATGATTTTGAAGATGGTGACACATTAAAGGAAGGTATTAAAATTTGGTTTTGATCTCTCGTGTTGGTTTTGATTTTTCCTACATTGGCGAAACGAAAAAGGCTCATTTTTAGCTTTGGAAAGAATCAAACATCCGATTGATACTGAACTGTTTTTAAGGCAATCAAAGTCTCTGAAGCAGATTTTGCCCAATTTGCACATGAACTTTTACCGTTGTTGTTGGTCAATCTGTGACATTGTGGTAACTAATCATCACACACCTCTCCGTTCAGCCAAGCTGCTCTTACACTGCCTGTTATGAAGCTGTTCACACTTGTCGATTTCATAATTAGGCAACCCAAGGACTGTATTGTACACGATTCATTGAGATTGAATCACAAATTCCAAAACTACAATAACATTCCGGGAAGTTTTTGACTGTCCCTCGTATATATAGCATTATTGGGTTGGCACACTGTTAACCTGGAGGTATCACATAGATTGTCAAACAATTTCTCCCTGCCGATATTTGTATGGTATAAAATTTCATTTTGTTTCGTATTAGTTTAAAAGTTACAAGGACGTATCATAATAAATAGTTCATCCTGTAAATATATATAAAAAGAGGGGAAACACACATACAATTTGTTCAAAAGTCAAAAATTTCCTGGAGGGGGGACCTGTTTATATAGTCATAGATAAAATAATTTTCTTTACAAGAAAATTTTAGTTTTTTCCCATAAAATTCACTATATTCCTGTAAATTATACATTTAAGACAACATACAGTAAATAAAAGAAGTTCCGCAAAACTTAAAGCCGTTATAATATAAAATTTTGGGATTAGATACGACCTCATACTCTCTTAAAGATTTTTGATGTAGGGGAACACTCATGTATATGAGCAACATACCAATTACAGAACCGCATAATTTCTGTATGTATTTTCTATGTACTTTGCACATACATAAGAACATCATATAAATAATATTCATTACCAAGTGCGAAATGACATTTAAAAATTTTCTAGTAATGAAAAGTTATTGGAAAATTATGATTTGCTGTTATTTAATATTCCTATCCATCTATTCAATCTATTTTATAGCTTTATGTAGCATTAATGTTTGTTCGTAGATATTTGTTTAAAACGAAACATTTTGCGGACAAATATAGTGGAGAATTTTTCATCTTACGTCAATAACTGCGAATCCCATTTATTAACCCCATGGAATACGATAGTCCATACAGATGTCAAAATATGAAAATATTAATAATAATAAAAAAAAAACTTCATTTAATGAAACAGTTACATAAGCTTCTAGCAAAGCAAATGTCTTATGTGTAAACAGTGGCGAAGCGTAATCCCACAAGTAGGGTAGGCCCGACAAACTAATAATCCCATTCAGATATACTACAAATATTTGAAGTACAGTTCATATTTTCTTCTGTCTGGGATTTGCATGGGGGTTGAGGGGAGTTTCCTTCTCAGTTGCTGTTTTCATTTCCTGCATATTTGAAAATGGAGGGAGAGGAAAAGAAAGTACATTCTTACAGTTAGCTGTCAAATTTCTTGGATAAGCGTTTGTTACTTGCATCTCTCACTTTAAGTACAATACTGCATTTAATGAATGCATCACGTGATAATGACTTCACTAGAAATATTAATGCTCAGAAGGACCTTCATTTGAATTAACGCAAGAAGTACTCACCGAAATTTTATTACATTTTCTTATTGCTTTATCTATATTCCAGAATTTTTACATTTCCAGGAATAAAGTTAGCAAAGCTCCTCCCGAAACAAGCAAAGCACCTCGAAATAAAATCGTAAATACCCCACTGATTCTGTGAAATTGAAAACTCAATTAAAATTACACACAAATATTATTGAATCCTGCACGGTAACGTTTGGTAAATTTATACATATGTTTAATGTATCAGACATGTTTTACAAGCTATTATGGACCAGGTCCCATGTATGGAAAAAACAGCTACTCTGAATACCTCCTGAGAGTATATACCTAAATTAAACAAGTTATCACTAATAGAAATACATAATTCTACACAGAAACTTCTTACTCTGTGTTAAGGAAATAATTTTATAACATATTAGCGATAAAAGATGCTTTTAACGCTAAACTAAACTCCCAGAGGCGAGCCTTCGCACCTTCCCAACTATGCGAACAATCCCCGGCGATAATAGCTTAGCTCCTTGAGCAGCATAGCCCGTAAGCTTGTCTAGGGAGCTGATGAGGCTCAGCCAGGAGAGACTCCAAGTGTTTCCAACCTACCATTTTTTTATATCAAAAAACCGAAATGTTGATATATTGACTATTTTATAAGAAATTAAAGATAAATAAAATATACTGTAGAAAACATGGTAGGCCCGGCCTCAGAGCCTCATATTACGCTTCGCCACTGTGTGTGAACATGTTTTTTAATAGCAAACGAAAGCAAATGGTATTAAAAGTAATATACAGATAAATATTGTTATATTTAAGAAAAGAATTAAAAAACACATAAATATTGTTATAGGTAAATATATATAAAAAAAACAGATTAATATTGTTATATTTAAAACTTCAAGATATATGTGTGTTATTGTACTCTTTTTTTCGTTATATTTCATTTTCGTTTATTGTATTCTGTATACATGTATTTAATTGTGTCTGTAAATGTTAACCCTACAACAATAAGGTGAAATCTCATTACTTCTTTTAACTTCGTCACTGGTTTTTCATCTTTAAGAGTAGTGTACTGTCAAGGCGAAATTGACTTGCTTTTGGTGTGACTTAAGTTTGTTACTAGCTAACCAGATTTGTTTTACTTTAGTAATTTGGGGTCAGTATGATTTTGTCTTGTTATCTGTATTATATATTACTATACTATTGATAAAATCAGGGGAGAAGTACCTCCCTCAAAATAACCAGATGTAGATTTATTTATAGTGTATTAAAATTCAATTAGTATGATCATAATTACTTATTCAGCATACGGAACACATTTACAACAATAACAATATAATGGCTAACCTCTAATATGCACTGAAGGAACATTACACGGATATCATTGTATTGTGAATAATAGAGTCATATTTATAACCAATTTGAATATAAATAAACTTGCAGAATGTTTGGATCGAAAGATCCAATATATTTCATTCAAAAATTTTCTGTAGGCCTTATTTCTGGAGAACTACAAACAGAATAGCCAAACCCAAACCCAAACTATCAGTTAACTCAGTATGATGTACTTATTTCATAGAAAATGCGAAAACTCTATTTAGGAGCCGTTCAAAAATTTTGAGACCTCTGATCCAATTGGCCTAAAAGATCCAATATGTTTCAACAAAAATTTTCTTGTTCCTTATATCTGGAGCTTGTAGAATAATTTAAAATATACCATAAAGTCTTTTTAGATGTTTTTTCTTTCAAATTGTCAAAGAAAAATCTATGTTGCTGAAATTTTTATTTACATATTCTAAATGTGTGAAGTTTTTTTAAAAATATTTTTTTTAAAGAAAATTGCGAGTATATTTAATATTAATAGAAGCAAAAATTAGATGTATTTGCAACAAATACAAAAGTGATTCACTATATTTGTGTAAATTATAAATTTAAGACAATATACAGGTAAGTAAAAGAAGTTCCGCAAAACTTAAACCTGTTATAATATAAAATTGGGATTGGATATGATCCCATACGCTCTAAAAAATTTTCTTTATTGGTGTAGGGTTAACAACTATATATATGAATAACGTACCAATTACAAAACCGCATGAATGTTTCCTAATATAAGTGTATTTACAATTGTACGTATACTTTATATAGCTGGTAGTATTGTGATATCTGTGCAATACATATATATCGTGAATGGAACGTTTTGAAAGTTATGATATAAAGACAAATGGAAGATTTTGTATCCGATTTTTGTCCAACCCGAAGAAGACATTGTTAATAGGTCTAATTTTTTTCTTTGCTTATCTATGATATTTTAAAAAAATAGTTTCGGAAATATATTAATCATCGTTACGATCATTAATATATATATACGTAAACTAGAAATTTTTGTATCATGTATGAATTACCTGTATTCCCCTGTATTATTTTCCTGTTCCCCAGGTACCTCCGGAGCTCATAGTGTATATAATAGAACATTTTGGTGTACATGTATTTGAAAACACGAATATTCATTGTCTATAAGTGTATACATCAAGACAAATTATTATTATTATTATTTTGAAAAACAGAAAACTGATTACGAGTTTGGTGCGGTAACTGTGTTTTGTGAATTGTGACTGTTTTACATGGTTGTGTTTCGTTGTGATGTGTCAAATGATGTTAGTGACAATCAGAGTGTTTTTTTTTCTTCTTTTTTTTTCACGATGAACTTGGTTCCTGTGTGATGTCGTGGTGGGATTACCGAAGTATTTCTTTTTCAGGATATTTTTTCTTTGTTAAGGAAATAGACTTGTGAAAGAAGAAATGTGATGCGTCTTGAATTCCCGATCAAGTTACGAAACCAAGAAAGCTAGAGAAGATATATATATATAATATGTGAAATTGTTGTTATGTGAATTTCTTTTATCACTGAAAAAAATGTAAATATATTCATACGTTGCTATAATTCTTATAAAGAAAAAAATACTTAATTAACAGAATGTGTCTTTCATTACTCTTTATACAAATACCATTAGTTTTTTACGCATAATTTCTTAGCCGGCCGCGGTGGCTTAGTAGCAGAGCGTTAACCTCTGGTGTATGGGGTCCTTTGTTCGATCCCAGCTTGCGCCAAGTGAGCTTTGTGATGGACAAACACCGTGTGCGTGGGTTTTCTCATGGTTCTCCCGTTTCCTCCCACTTCCTTCATTCCATCATTTCATTCATTGATTTCTTATCATGACCGTCTCCTTTAGCCTAGCCGGCATAACCATGGGATGTAAAACTTAAAGATTTCAGTTTCCCTGTAATGAGGAGCGTGTCTTTTGACGCGATAGAAAATGACGTTAATTCATGAATAGCATCTACAGACACGCTCAATTAAAAAAAAAAAAAAATTCTTGAAAAGAATTTGGAACTATGCCCGACATGGTTTTTTATCTAGTGTAGTTATATTATACGTATTATATTATATTATTGTTTAAGGCAGCAGATACATGTTTCGTTAAAGGGGTTAAAAAACATCCCTTCCGTTAAATGGGAACCCTTTTATAACGAAATTAAATTTTGACTAAAAATAGTTATTAGAGCATTATGTAACGTTAATTCTGTCATGAACTATGTTACATATGCCCTGATTCTAAATGTTTGGCAATACACGAGATTTACTGGAATAATTCAACACATTAATGCACTTCATATATATATAATTATTAAAGCAACCCACATTATGCTTTATTTTTTGTTTGGTTATGCTTTATTTTTTCCAAAGTATGCTTTATTGTTAATTTCAATCATTGTTTTACATTAATCCTGTACAACGTATAATATTTACTATACATTAAATATGCTAAATATCTTGATCTATTTATTAATATTTTAAGCAACCAGTATCTTTCATATTTAGTGAGCTTTCTACTTAATGCACTGTAAAGATACATGTTTTACTCGAGTCAGTTTTTTTAATCACTTGTGTGCGCCTTAGCGGTGCATATATACAGAAAGGGAAAGTAAAATATGCCACCAAAAAGTACAGAAAGTGCCCTAGTTTAAGAGGTACACATAACAATATAGTGTATAGTTCTGTACTATTCATTGTTGGCGGAAAGTTTTCTTCTTTTCCTTTTTTCTTTTCTGCACATCAAAGGATTACACCGAAAAGTTTACAGAAATAAAAATAAGTTTTCATTGTTACATTGTTATTTTCTTAATGATTTTACAATGTAAATGTTGGTTTTTAAAAATATTAATACAGTATGTTACACTTACAGTTAAACAGAATTTTCCAATAATTGTGCTATATATTTTAAATTATGCTTTATGCTTTATTTTCTAAAATTATATTTTATTATGCTTTTAAAATTAGTTTTTTTCTAGACCTTTAAACAACCACAATCGTGTTCAAGGCACCAACCGTATTTGTAAATTGCTGTTATGTTTTTTTTTTTTTTTTTATGCTTTTGGGTTGCTCTAATTATTATTATTCAACGTACATCTTGTTCGACACCTTAAAATATTGTACATACAGATTATACAAGATGGTTCCTCGTTACCTCTATATCTTTTAGTTACTATAGCAATGACATTAAAAAAAAAAAAAAAAACAAATCGTCATAGCAACGATAACAAAATCTCAATATAATCCAAAATATTTAAATTATTTCTTTATATAATTTCTTCTTCTTCTTCTTCTTGATAGCTTGTGCCTTTTTAAATAGCTCACTTTGCCCGTAAATACAAATAATACTTAAAAGTACATAAGAATTATACATTATCGTTGTATAATGGCTCCCGAATTACTGGGACTTCTTTACATCGTTTACAATTAAAGAAAGAATCCTGGACCGTTAGACATTTCGTATAAAATAGTTACCTTAGTTTTTGAATAACCTTTGTATATATATATAAAAATTACAATTCATAAAATATCATTTTCATTTTATCTCAATATCATTTTTATATTTATTACATAATTTTATTTTAAGTCTATAAAAATTACCGACGATAAGGAGATATTCAAAATGTGATACGTTTGTTGGTTAATTTTAGGTCCTACATAAATTCTGTAATTCAATGCCATTTATACATATTAACAATAAAGTTGATGTACGATAAAATACAACTTAACCTATTTCATTTATTCGGGCAAGTTGATGTACGATAAAATACAACTTAACCTATTTCATTTATTCGGGCATTATTAGCATAAATTTGATAGACAATATTTGTATCGTTGCATAGATGTAATTCATAGAATATATGCGAAATAGAATTACAATGAAATCAGAACAAGATTCAAAGTGAAATAAAACAAAAACCAATTAATATCACAAAAGAATAATCGCACAATAAATAATTGGTTACACTAATGATTAATCTGAAACTTCGATAAGATTTCCGAAGGAACTAGCTTTTCAACTAATTGCATCCATTTATTTTTGGTATGCTTTGACGGACACCATAACCTTTAGCTTAAGTTACATTACCAAAAGATTCGATTAGGTTGCATTGAATAGCACAATCTTGAGTACAATCCTGCGTGTTGTTAACTTCACTAATTCTTTGGTTTCTATTTCGAAAATATTTGCCACCTAGGGATTCGCCATCTGGGATTTCGTGAGAAATTAGCTCGATTATTTACATTATTTACATTATTTCTAGAAACGGTACTATTATTATTTCTGCTCCTTCTGAAGGTAGGTTCTGTCGTATTGTCGTTACGAGTAAATCTAACATTATCTCTTGTACTAGGATTACAATTCTCTCTAACATGTATATTTCGAACAGGAATATAATTAGCTTGATTTCTATTACTATTACTTTGCAATCTAACCTGACTCAATTTTAAACAATCATAACTAAATGATTGAAATTTATACATTGTGACGAGATTAATACTTGCTGAATCTTAAACGGTAGTAATATTAGTACTGTGGCGATAATATGCGACTCCTGTTGGTAAGGATTGATTTGTTTCAAATCATTATACACTGTGATCACAAAAACAGTAAGGCTTTTATCGACTTTTGGATCAAAACTTCGATTCCTGATCTGAGCATCCCTGTCTGTTAACATGAAGTCATTTTCGAGATTAGCTAGCAAGGCATTTTTAAGATCAAAATAGTTACGCAAACTACTGCTAATTGCTTTAAACCATACAGAACAGGGTAGTAACAAAATATGCGGTATTATCTTAAGAAAATTGGCTTTACCTATGCCAATTAACTCGCACTCTTACTCAAATGTTTCTAGAAACAAATTTGCAGGGATGTCTTCTGATCTGCCACTGAATTTGGTTAGTAACCTTATTTCACTGAATTTCACCTTCAGACGTCGTTTTCGGTGCGTATAATTCCTCCTTTCTTCATTCTCCGTATTTGAAATGGTGTCCTCCCTGTCAGAACAGAATTTGGGTAAATTGTTTGGTTCAGGCACAACATTGAGGGCAGGATCAGGAGTACAGTTGACCGCACTGATCTTCTCTTTAATATGGATTTCTTCCTGCAATCTTAGAATTTGATTGGTATGTTCGTTGACTTGGGTTTCAACTACGTCAACATTACTTTTCACTAATGCAAAGTTATGAACAATCTGTTCCATCCTATTGTCTCATTACGTCCAATTTGGTATTTATCTGTTCCAATTTGGAATCCAATTCATGCCCTGTTTGTCGTGTCACTTGTTCCAACCTGGTGTCTAATTTGGAATCCATTTGTTCCAATCTGGTGCTCAATTTGGAATCAATGTTTTGTGACCCTTGTTCCAACCTAATGTCTAAGTTAGAATCTATTTGTTCCAATCTGGTATCCATCTGTTGTGACATGGAATTCATTTGTTGTCCTAGTTGTTGTAAAAGTTTAACTACATCTGATGAAGTTTCACTTCCAGGAACATCAACTTCTTCAATTCCGGTATTCACATTCATTATGGGCCTTATGTAAATTTTTCTTTTATTACGAAACAATAAATAATCCGTGATGATAAGAGACAGTTTACTTTTATTTCTGACTGATCTTCAAAGTCCACAGTTTCGGCACCATATAATATGTAATCAGTGTGCGAATTGAAAAATTTTCCCAGGGGGGATGAATTTCACCCATATGCGCACCCAGTTCTCCCCCCATATATATATATATACACTAACAAGTACAAAACAGTTGAGATGTGAGATCTTTCATAAATTTTCACTCAAGTAATATTTAGGTTAGCTACGCAAAATATACCTACTTATCTTTATGTCCACTTAAAAATACTCCAGAGGGGGAAAAAGTTACCCCTGCCAGGGATAAAATTTTCCTTCTCCAGGGTGGGAAAGTTTTTTGTCAGGGGGGAAATCCCTGGCATCCTCCCCGCCAATTCGTACCCTGTATGTAATGCTAATTCTATCGGGAAGTTGTGAACTGTTACGGATGCCCTGATTCTAAATGTTTAGGCAATACATGAGATTATCTGGAATAAATCAACACAATAATGCATTTCATATATATATATATATATATATATATATATATATATATATATATATATATATATATATATATATATATATATATTATTCAACTTACATCTTGTTCGACACCTTAAAATATCGTACATACAGATTATACTAGATGGTTCCTCGTTACCTCTATATCTTTTAGTTACTATAACAACGACATTAAAACAAGTAAACAAATCGTCATAGCAACGATAACAAAATCTCAATATAATACATTATATTTAAATTATTTCTTTATATAATTTCTTCTTCTTCTTCTTCTTGATAGCTTGTGCCTTTTTAAATAGCTCATTTTGCCCCTAAATACAAATAATAGTTAAAAGTACATAAAAATTATACATTATCGTTGTAATTAATGGTGATACTATATCATTTAACAGCTGTAGCGCACGAAAAATTCGTCAGATGGGGGGCGGGCTTCGAGTTCTGAAGTTCTATTTTGCATTGTACAAGCTTTGCTTTCTGTAGACTTAAATTTGATTTAAATTACTCGCTGAGCAAAACAATCATTAACCTGTAACAGTTACGGTGTGATGAAGCCAAGTGGATAGTTAGCGAAACTGTTACATGTTAATAATTATTACAATAAACGTATTATTTTGCACAGCGAGTAGTTTAAATCAGATGAGAACAGGAACTATCGTAAAGTACCGAACTCACCCGCTCAAAACATTGCAGTTTATCTACTAACACTATCCGAAACTTCATTTGAGAAAGAGGTTCTATCAAACATACAAGTATAGACTCATCATGATCGTCACACTAAGCAACCTTCTATTACAGCTTCTGTTCCCACTAATGAACAACTCCATTAACCACTGAAGATTCTCTTGCAGCAAGTACGGTAGTAGTAGTAAACCACATACAAAGCTTGGATTACACTGTTCAACAACGAAAATGTAAATTGAACAAAATCAGCTAATTCTTATTGATTTTGTGGTGCTGATCACGAATTTGAAAGTTATTTTCGAATATTAGCTCTACTTTTCGTTTTACAGACATGTCTAATAATAACGCTTTAAAAATAAATATATTCGCTTCGTTTGGGGTAAAATGTTACACTGATCCCGCAACACTGGAGAAACTATATGAACGCTTGGTTTCATTGTGTTCCTTATCTCAGTAGTGTTCTGCTATTGTTAGAAAAGACAGGTTTAGTGCAGTTATCAGCGTTTTGGGTGTGACGTTTGTGTAGTGCAGGACATAAAAATACAACTACAAGTACGCAAAAATACTGGTATTTCGAATGTATATTTTTAAATAGTTGTCTGAACTATTTCAAGTGACATTTTGAGGATTTCAATAAACAAAAATGCCGCGAAATTGTGTAAACAGTGCAGATAGCTTCTGCTACGTGTGTGGGGAAGTGACATTTTCCTCACAAAAGCAGACTATAACACCACTAATAAGAAAAGCCTATCAATATTACTTTGGTTGTAAAATTGGAGACCAAGATAAATCTTGGGCACCCCACATTGTGTGTAACACTTGTGCCAGCAATCTAAGAAATTGGATTAATGGGAAGGGGCGTTCAATGCCTTTTGCAGTGCCCATGATTTGGAGGGAGCCAAGCGACCACATCAGAGACTGTTATTTTTGTATGGTTCCTTCCGTCAAGAAGGGAATTTCCACGAAGAAGAAGCGGGCCTTGATCTATCCTAACATCTATAATTATTAGCTACGTGTTATTTGAGCACTAATAAGGCTAATAAAGATGAACTGTTTGGGCTATATTCTATAAACAAACGCGGAATTATTTCCTGGATGATTGGTAGCTGGAATGTGTACTTGATCATGATGATATCATTATAGGAGGTGACGATAGCTTCAAACGGTTTAAAGATATTCAGGGGTTGTGGGAGTTGGTAACACAGAAACAGCCACATGATTATACAATTACGATACTTACGCAGACATATTTAAGATATCTCATGCATTGTATCAGAATAACGACCCGAGTCAAAATAAGAGTTAAATCCTCATCCACTGAGAAATATCGAAACATCATCAAACCGATCTCGCTTGAACTAAAGGAAAGCACGTATGAAGCAAGTGGAAAATGTATTGGGAATTTAACCAGCAAGAGGGAGCAGGAATTAAGAAGTATACGCGACTGCGTAAGGAATTTATCTGGATGGATGATATAAGAAAGCTTGTGGATCGACTCGTAGTAATTGCAGGTGAAGAAATGGCCGTGAACCGATCATCCCATAACGAAAAGGTGAGCATCATGGATATGATTGGTTCACGCTTATATCTAACTTCATAGTGTTTGATCCTAAAGGAATGGGTTACTTAATTACTTACTGCCGCCGAGGTTTTGGAAAATGTATAAAGTTAGTGGTTTGGTCAATTATATCATTAATAAACTCCCCTTCGAGACACATATTGCTGGGTATCAATTTTATGGTTCAGACACTCGTTTCGATGAAAGATTAAGCAGAGATGATCGATGGATTAATAGACTCGATCAAGTTTGTAAAGAGCATGATATTGCATATAAAAACTGGAAGTACCTGAATGCTAGGCATAGAGGTGATAACAAACTGGAAGATAAAGCATTTAGTCATTAGCAATAATGCTAGTACCGGTGAAGAACTAGTAGCATTAGGAGTTACTCTAGCTATGGATATTAAAACCAAAATGGGATCGGGTGTTATAAAAAATGCCAGTACACCAGAAAATGAAGGTGAGAGTTGTTAAAATTGAAGAAAACTCAACGAGTTAAACCGATACTTACCCAGCATCGACTCTCAAATTGCGTACGAAAATTAGGATACGTTACGACGAGTGGCATTGAAGTTACATTGAGTCTACCTCCGCTACCCTCAGCTAAAGAAACTTAAGGAGCGAAAAATTGGTGAATTTACTTTTACCATCCCAGCTTTATTAACTGCGTTTGGTACGTTAGAGAGTGCACCAGGAGGATCAGTGGCCATTACCAAGACAGTAATAGATGCTATGAAAAAGAAAGCGGAACTAACTGAGCAAAAACTTCATAATCAAATGATTGAAACAGCAGTGCTCTCTCTACATGCAATTGATTCAGGTTTAAGGCGTTACAGGCATAAGAAAAAGCGCTCTTGGATATCGATACTAAACGTCTAGCAAGGAAGTTACAAATAGAGAACTTTAATGGAGTGTCTATGGCAGATGAATTATCTTCTTCACCACCACAGATCAATGAGTGTGCTGTAGTAAATTTAGATGTGTCAAGCAATACTGGCAATCATTGGATATGTTACGGGAAACAAGTTCTTCGTGTAGATATTCAAGTTTCATATGGTGGTGTACCACCCGAGACACTAATTAGGTATTTACAGCATGCAACGTCTACAGTCGATATAGAATATTGTAATGTCCCACGTGATGTAGTGAATAAACAATTATACACGCCAGTGTTTACAAACACCACCACATGGTTTGGCAAGGGGATTCCACACCAGATGGATCCTGCAGATGACGGGCTTCTGGCCCCTCTCACGAAGCAGACGATGTCAACGGAGCAGCAGCGCCACCGCCACCCAAGGAACCCTATAAATTGGCTGGACGACGGCAATTCTGTACCAGTTTTCTGGTGACCCTCCTATTGTTTGCCACGGAATATTAGGAGTAACCTAACCCCAGGCCTCTAGTTTACTACCGGACTACGCCTATCCTATCTCCTTGTTTAGCCTGCTACGGGGCTCTGTTGGCCGCTTAACCCTCCTCTGCTTGCTATGGAGTATTGGGTCCCTATCTCCCCTCTGCTTAGCCAGCTATGGGGCTCTGTAGAGATCCTGTCTGCGACCTTACGGTCAGAAACTATCTTTAACTAACCCTGTATACTAGAGATTATTTGTACAGTATTTTGTAAAAATAATTTCACAGTGAGACTTTTATAATAAAAACCGGTAGTGAGAGTCGATTCCGGACACTCTTTTTGTTAACGCTCTACCTTTAACCTATATGGGACAAAGTTTTACATGGTCGAGGCTTTGACCGGCTGTTTTGATCTGAATACTCCCCTACCGGACAATAATTTTATTAACCGGAAGTGAACTCTTTTTCTCATAGGTATGTGATTTTCTTATTTGTGAAATTAATGACTCGGATTTCACTATTTTAGTGCATGCCTCATACTAGATCAGGAAAGAACACTTTTCCGGAGGACGGTGCAAATATGGATCAGAATTCACGCCCTTCTTTCAATATACCACACCTCATTAAATATTCGGGACACGTTACGGAGGACCCCGATAGGTTTTTATGCTGTTTGATCATATTGCGTTATTGCATTCTTGGAATGCAGAGAAAAAGAAAGAACTATTAGCTATGTATTTACAGGATATGGCCCTCGATCTAGTGTTACAGTTAAAAGCCCAGAACCAGTTGGGATTCACTTAATTACGAACAATTAAAAGCTAAATTAGTTGTAGGGATGGTATAAAGACGAGACGAGACGAGACTTTGTACAGTCTCGGTCTCGTCTCGGTTTAAAAATAGCTGTCTCGGTCTCGTCTCGAGTCAAAAATCGCCGTCTCGGTCTCGTCTCGGTCAACAAATGCTTGTCTCGATCTCGGTCTCGGTCTCGAAGGCCAAATCTCGGTCTCGTCTTGGTCTCGTCTCGAAAGTCTCGAAATAAATAGGTGAAATTAAAGTTATAAAAATATTATTATTGTAAAGTCTATCGTTTCTGCTTCTTGTTTTTGGCCTTATTCTAGACTTAGAATTATAGTATGGTGTACTTCTTCAGAGCTAATTTGCTAGCGCTGATGCCTTCCATGCGTGTGTTCCAGTTTCAATCATCAGTGGGTATATCATATCTAGGATAAAATTCTAATAGTAACCCATATTTCACTTTCAGCAAAAGACTATGGCCTCAGTACTGCCTATACAATTAAACTCTATTAAATTAACTTCAGTACTATACAGTAGTTTATTTCCTTCCTTAGAATAAGAATTGTTCAATACATTCTAACAGATAACGCAACACATAGCAGCATGAATGTATTTAATCGTACCGAAATTGAAATTTTACAATTTCTCTGTTATTATCCAATACGTTCTGTTTTGACTGTCATTTTAAAAACATAATATAACGTTCATTATATGAACAAATAGGGTAAATTATTACTACAATATATTTTGTTTAAAATTGATCAAATGTTTTATTACCGTTTCACATCTACGTGTTTAATTTACAGCTTATAACACGAAATTCGTGAACTTTGTGGTGGGAGCTACGACACTCATCTTTGCTATGTGTGGCCTCGGGTTGCATCACGAAACAAGTTAGATTCAAAGTCAGGTGTTTCGCATAGTTCGCGTCTAAATTTAAGTACATTCTGTTTCTTATACAAGTTCCTAAAGTTGTAATGCAATACATACGCATACGTATACCCACTGCCGTAACATAAATTAAGCTTATTCCTGAGCTCTTAGCGGCGCATGTGATCTTTATTCGAGAAAACCAATCGTGCGTTCATTACGTTGAAATTTTATATTGATTGAAAATTACTTGCAAAACATGAACATACATTAAATAGTCAAAAATATATTTTTTTTCGCTATATGACTTTCGTTAAATTTTGGATCCAATTTCATCCTACCTTACCTAGTAAATTTATACAGTATATATATATATCTGAACATAGTAGTAGACTATGTCACTTTTTGGTCAAATTGAGTTAGAATACTTTTTTAAATAGACTATGTAGTGGTGTAATAATGTGAGTCTAATGCCATCTTATTACTTTGTAACTACTTAGTATAGTTTGAAAAACAATATTATAGATCTTAGTTAAGGAACCGGTTTTTCGCTTCTCCTGTAAAATTACGAAATTATGACTTGGTTTAGTTTACCTCTTGAGGTCTCGATATAAAATCATCACCATCATCATAATCAAGCATTATCAATCCACTGCTGGATGAAGTCTTCCCAAGTTTTCTCTACAACTATCTATCTTGGGTAATTCTTTTCCAGGTTACTCCCCAGTGGTTCCTGATTTTGTCACAATTTCTTGTATGCGGACATTTCCTAGGCTGTTTTTGTCACGTGGTATCCAATCTAAAATTGTTTTCGGCTATCGATCATAATTTCGTCTTGCAATATGTCCATCACATTTTCCGGTCTATTTTAAACATTATTTCATTAGTACCAGTTATTAGTTACCAAATAATTCATTTCTATATATTTGGGCTACAAATAGTTCATATCCTCTACTTTTGGAGTACAGACACGCTACTTTTTGATCTCTGGCAACACTGACTCAATTATTTAAATCAACACAATGTAAGACCCCCATTTGCTGTAATGGCTAGTACGCTTGATTTTGGTTCGCATGGTCCCGAGTTCGATTCCTGGTTGCGGTAATGTTCAACGACCAAAGTTTTTCGGATTCCACTATGATCAGTAACTCCACGTCTCCTTTAGCCGCCCTAGCATAAACGCGAGACGTTAAACTAAAACAAAACAAACCAAAAATCAACACAATGTGTATTACTAACTGTAAGTCTGAATAATTGCATATAGGTATATGGTATGGATCGAGTTTGAGGTGGTCGGTGGTCAAACTATAACAAATGAAATGCAGTTAGGGTGTAATTAAAATTTTAATAAAGCAGCATCTAAAAAATACACCAGGCCTAAGGCTTAGGGAGAACAACTAGTGCTACTGAAAAGTTGCCAGTTACGTTTAATTTCAGTTACAATTTGCTTTTACATGTATTGCTGGAACGAAAACTTTGGCATTAACATTATAAGTAGCCCAAAGACTATGAAAAACATCGTGTTTTGAAAACATTCTTGCACCATAAAACAAATTACGAGTAATTTTAAAATATTTTGCACTTTAGCTACGTTATTTGCACTATATTTATAATAATATTTAGCAATTTATTTAAGTTCCCAACACTGATTAAAATAATGTAACTGCGACTTGTTGTAATTAAAACTACTGAACACTAATGTTATAATATTCCTGCCATTTGAGTTATTAGAGATCTCCAAAATGTTGATGTTAGTTATATGTATTGCCCTTTGTTACACTGAATAATATATGTGCTTTTTTGGTTTAATTTAATATCTAAATTAGAAATATGTAGAGCTCTTTCGTGGCTAAGCATTTAGCCTATGGCGTGAGAGACCCGGGTTAGATTCCCGGCAGGAGCTCATGTGGTTTAGATTCAACGTTAATCAGTAGGTTCAGTCTCATATAACCTCGCTGCAGAAAGAGGCGTTAAACTCGATTAGAAAATGAAATGAAATTTTTGAGTTTTACGTCCCACGTTTATGCCGGTTAAGCTAAAGGAGACTGTGATGATGAGAGATGAATGAAATGGTGGAATGAAGAAAGTGGGAGGAAACGGGACAACCCCGAGAAAACCCATGCACTAAACTAAATTAACTGAACAGAAATATGTAATATCAAACGTAGTGCAATTTGAGAAATTAGAACTTTATGTTGCGTTGGCAACATTGTTTGTTTATCTAGTGGTATTGCAGAGCATCTAGAAGAATTTCCCCTTCCATATTTCACACAGCATGTTAAAAAAATTCAGAATTTTTAATATATATGACTATTACATATAACTAGATGAAATACCCATTTTTCGCATGGAAGTCAAGGCCTGTGGGAGTATCACTATCTCAGCAACCGCGAAAACTATGTATTTGACACTAATATCGGTCATTTTGTATTATTTTTACATGTCTCGGTACTCCCTCCCCAGCAGGTGAACCCCGGCCCGCATGCACTGGTAGCTGAATTTGAAAGTCATCGCTAATGGAAGTGACACCATTGATCTCAACGACCGCAAAAACTATACATTTGACACTAATATCGGTCCTTTTCTACTACTTTTACAAGTCCCGGTAAACGCCCCTCCTGATTCAAAATTTTAAAAAAAAACGCTTCTTCTTGGTCTGAGGCCTGGGACATTACCCAAATTTCGTAACTCTTGGACACTCGTCTGGTCCCCAGGCCGCACACAGGCAATCAGAAAGACAGGCACGCAGACACACAGACAAACAAACTCTTCCATTTACTTATATTAGATATGATATACAGGCGAGGATCCAAGGGGAGTGTTAAAGGGGTAAAACCTCCCCTTGACGCTCAGCTATACACTGTATAAAATGGGCTTCAATCCTACTTCTTTCTTTGCACTGGATAAAATGTCAAACTATGGTTTAGCCCCTCCCTCGATCATATCCTAGATCCGCTGGTACATACATATATATATATATATGTTGAGAGAGGGAGACAGAGATGACTATACACATCAGCAGTGGATTTTGTTTCGGGAGAGGCTTGAGAACAAGTAAGAAATATTTGTGTTGTACGTGCAATGCGAAAAAATGATCATAAATCTATTTCGGGAGGGGCTTCAGTCCGATAGTCATCCCCTAAATACGCCACTGAACATTAGTCAACTGTTTCCATATTACCTAATACAGCAATAAAAGAAATTTTGAGTAAAGGTCAATCTTAATAGTTGTCTATATCAATATTCGAGACGAGACCGAGACTTTCGAGACTGACCTAAGTCTCGTCTCGGTCTCGTCTCGATTTATAGAGCTCCGTCTCCGTCTCGGTCTCGTCTCGGTAGATAAAAGGCCGTCTCGGTCTCGGTCTCGTCTCGGTATATAAAAGGCCGTCTCGGTCTCGTCTCGATATTCGAGATGAGACCGAGACGAGACCGAGACTAGTCTCGGTCTCGGTACCATCCCTAATTAGTTGACTTGAGTAGACCAAAATTACTTGCCTATAGGACTGAGTTTGAAATTTTTCAGGTCCAACAGGGCAAAAATGTGCCAATTGATGCATATTTTCTAAGGAAGTTCAGAGTTATACGACAAGTTCTGCCTCAGGCCACTGAGAGGACATTATAAATCGTTTAAGATCAAAATTGATTTGCAAAATAATACATTGTCAGTATATAAAAAGCCACGCCACCGCCGTACCCAATTGAAGTTAACGCTCGAGAAAAAATATCTGCAAGCGCAATTCATACAATATAGCAGCATAAATCATCTGATGTATTTACTACTCGAAAGGTTACCATACCAGCCAGATCGCATTTCTTTTTACCCTTTGTCAAGAATCGGAAAATGGATATTGAGTATTTTATTATCTCTCCATTAGAGAATTTATTAGACAAATACGGTTACAGACTGCCTACTAAGGTACCCAAGAATAATTTCACACTATTAATATCAAATCCACCTAATAGACCAATAACACTAGTAAAAAACACACCGATTGCATATGTTGAAGAGAATGTTCAAGAAGTAGATGTACAGGGTGATTACCAAACAGACGAACCAAATGATTACACATTCTATAGAAGTGAACAGGAAATTCAGGATAGGCTGGACAAGACCAAATCACTTTTTCATATTAAATTCGACATAAGCCCGGATTTAACGAATGAACAGAAAAAGGCTGTACATGATCTACTTTTTAAATAAGGGATGTCTTTTCATATACACCAACAGACATAGGCTAATTTCGTGGTTATGTACACAAGATAAGGATAGATGAAGGAGCCTCTTTCCATCAGAGGTCACCTCCCATTCCTTTGGCAGTAAGACCGCAAATTGATTTGCAAATTAAACGGCTTTTAGAAGCTAATATTATTAAAGAGACTAGTAACAGTTCCTTCTCGTCGCCACTTCTCATAGTTAGGAAACGAAGTACTTCAGAATTCCTTCTAGTTTTGAATCTACAAGCGTGCAACAAGTTTACAAAATATTTGAGCATTCCATTCTAGTCCACAGAAGACATTTTGTATGTACTAAGAGACAAATCTTGCATCTCGACTATCGATATAAAATCTAGCTATTTTCAGCTATTCTTGCATCTTAAAAGTCAAAAATACATTACTTTTGACCTTAATCATACTAGGAAGGCGTATAAATTCCAACACTGCGTCATGGGGCATACCACGCTAGCAGCCACGCTAACTATAGCGGTACGCATGCTTTTGGATGATTTACCGCCTCGTATAACTACTTTTGCTGACGACCTCGTCATAGAAAGCAAAAATTGAAACCGGCAACCATCGTACTTGGAATTGCTCTTCAAAAGACTAAGAAAACACGATTTTAGAGCAAGCCCGAACAAGACTTACCTATTATACTCAGAATTGGATGTCTTAAGATTCACAGTTAGTGGTAAGGAGATCAAAGTTTCACACAAAAATTGCCAATAAAATACGAAATATTAAGAAACCTACCTCTAAACGGACCTTGAAGAATTTTCTAGGACTCTGCTGTGATTTGAGGATGCATATCAAAAATTTTACGGGGAAAGTTGAACCATTTCAAATTCTTTTGGACAAGAATTCAAAATTTAAATGGAACATTCAGCATGACGAGATATTTGATAAACTTAAATGGATATTATTCAGGCCCCATCTTTGTTTCATTTCGATCCTTCATTGGAAATTCGAGCGTATTCCGACGGATCCTCAACCTCAGCAGGGGGAATTTTAGCATGTTACAACCCTAAAACTAATCAAGAACGTGTTGTTTCCTACTGTAGTCGTCGTTTTACCAAAAGCGAACGTAAGGCCTCAACATGGCAGAAAGAACTATATGCATTGATATATGTACTTCGAAAATTTCGATATTTCTTACTGAATAGAAAATTTAAGTTATTATAAACGCTAAATGCTTGCCTTCACTCAACACCCAGCCTGAGAAAGTTGGAAAATTTACTCGCTACAAGATATTCTTAGCGGATTATAATTTTGAAATTCACCACATTAAAATTCAACAGCATCCCGCGGATATTTTTAGTCGCTTAGAAGACAAGCAAGACATACAGCTGGACGAAAATCAAGAAGTTGATAACTTCTCGGACATAGAGGACGCTAAAGTCTTTGCTTCTCACTCATTGGAGCACACTTTTCAAATTGACCAGTCCATGACGTTGCCCAATTTATCGGAGGAACAAAGTAAGGACCGTTCATTTTCAGACATCACTGTTTTGGAAAATAAAGAACCTAATAAATTGTCTACACTCCGTGCGGCGAATATTTTTCTCTTAAAAACGGACTGTTATATAGAACTCAGAAACATTCTCAATGAGGATTGCTATATTTACTTTGTATACCAAACTTTTTGCTAAGCTATGCATAACAACCTATTGGCACCCAATTTTGGATATACTAAGACGTGCCAGTCGGCACTCAGAAAATATTATTTTCCTAACATGAAAGCTTACATGGCAAACAGAATAAGGACATGCAATCTTTGCCAAAAACTCAAGAAGTTACCAGCCAAGCCGGCGGACCAATTGCTTCATCATCTACCTACGCCTATTGCTACTGCGTGGCAGTACGATTCAATTGGACGGGTGCTGGTCGGAGAAGGAAAATTCAAGCACATACTGGTAGCTATTGAAATGACCACACGATTTTGCGTGACCAAAATTGTAGACAACATCACAGCCGAAGAAATTGGACAATTTCTTATATATGAAATTATTCTTAAATACGGAGCTTTTTCATACCTGTACTTGGATAGACACCCTGCACATAATGCTGAGAGACTGTACCTACAACTCTGAATTTAAATTTTGTCCAGCATATGTTCACAAAACTCTAGGTGTGGTGGAAACATTCCACAAAATCATACAGAACGCTCTAAAAATTTTCGTACAGGAAAATCAAAATCAATGGCCAAAACTAATTTCGTACATAACTTTTGCGATTAATACATTCGTACAGGCTGGAACTAAATATTCAAGTGTTTCCTTATGCACGGATACGAACCTAAGACCATCTCTGATATTGCTCTTGCATCCACTCTGACGTTATGCGTCGATAAAGCACACTTGAATAAGATACGTGAATTTGTTCAGAACAATCTAACTGCAAGTTATAACATACAGAAGAAATATTATGACCTTAAACATAAACAGGCTAATTTTGATAAGGTCCAGAAAGTACTAGTATCTTTTCCCAATCGTCAGATTGGAATACCAGAAAGTTTCTCGGCTAGATACGTCGCACCTCTAGAAATTATCGAAAGAGTAAATCCAAACATTTATAGGGTCAGATTTCCTGACTCATATCGTCAACCCATACAGGAGATTTCTACAGACAGAATTAAACCATATTATGAAGATATAGACGATACTCAGCACGAGGATAAATAACTATTTTGTTCTACACGAGCGAAGATATTTAATTGAGAAAAATGTATATAATAGCAAAGGCAAAACACAAGATACATGATATGCTCTGGAATATTTCATCTTTTAAATATTTATCTTCTTTCAATTAGCAGTACGAAAAGAAAAGAACAAGATAATGAAATAAACGCATCTAAATTATTTCACTCAATTGAGAGAGAACATTGAATATCATAAAAACATTTAATCATGCTCGCTTCTTTATTTGAAAAAAAAAATAAGTACTCACCATTAGGAAGAGGAAACATTAAGACAAGCATTCAGACAGATAAAAACACTTTTCATTGAGATACAAACATTTCTTCTCTGTTTTAGAAAAAGCTGATTCATTTATTCTGCAACTGAATGAAAGAATGCTGAATTTTCACTTCCGCATTTAAAAGGCAACTGATCTTTACAAGGACAACTAACCTATAATTCTACGATTCCTCGATATTTTTTTCTCCACTATGAACTACATATTGTCATCGATATTATGCAAGATAAATATTATACAGGATGTTCAAAAAATCATTATCATTGTTACATTATACAGGAGGTCCAGGAATTCAGGACCATCATTATCATTGGCATTTAAAATTGAATTATTTTATTTAAATACATGTCTTTAGCGCAAATATTTTTAGAAATTTTACACCGTATACAGGATGACCAAGAAATCACGCTGTTCTCATCACGAACTTTCTAATATAAATTATTTTTATATCCCTGTGATAATCACTTTTTTAGTATTTGCAACTCTTATTATTTTATATATACTATATCTCCGCCTTCGCTCGGTATCAAAAACATCCAAAAGACATCGTTTAGATTTATTTCCTCCAATTCCAATGGACATATTTATTACCATTCATACGACTAAAGAGCAACCGATCCATAGACTTTAACATCCCTCACTAGAAGTGAAATAATATAAGTATATTAACGCCAAAGCTAAAAAATAGCCCTACCTCGAGGGAAATGAAGTGACATATAAAATACACCGATCCTGCCTGTGATTAGGGAATAACTGTTAGAGCTTTCTTCCACTACCTTAATAATGCTTCGAAAAGTAATTTTTCAGTGTTACCAGTATTATTAGTGCATCAAAAAGTGAAATTTTTCAGTGTTGCCAGTGTTATTAGTGTTTTTAGTGATTGTTTGTGTGTGATCCCTCAGTGCTACAAACTCTCACAAATAGAAAAATAAACCTTCGGCTTATTTTTTAAACAAACCAGGGGGTGTAATGTCTGTCCCACGTGATGTAGTGAATAAGCAATTATACACGCCAGTGTTTACAAACACCACCGCGTGGTTTGGCAAGTAGATTCCACACCAGATGGATCTACGATCACCTGCATACTCTCCCACGGAGCAGACGATGTCAACGGAGCAGCAGCGCTATGGCACCCAAGGAACCCTATAAATTGTCTGGACGACGGCAATTCTGTACCAGTTTTCTGGTGATCCTCCTATTGTTTGCCACGGAACATTAGGAGTAACCTAACCCCAGGCCTCTAGTCTGCTACGCGACTAATCTAATGTTCCAACTAATGTTCCTTCTTCTCATCTAATGTTCCAACTATTTTTTCTTTCTCTTCTCAATCATATCTAAAATTGTTTTCTCCCTCACCATTTTTAACAAACACCCTCTCATTTGTTTTCCGCTTGACTCAGTTAATTCTTTCATTTTTTCTTCACGCCCACATTTCGAAAGCTTTGAGTCATTTTTCATCTTTTTTGTGTAATGTTCGTGTTTCTACCACATACAGCACACTACTCTACATGATGCACTTTGAGTCTTTTTCTCAATTTGTTATTAAAGGTCCCACTAAACAGACTTTTCTTGCTCCTAAAGGCTTATTTTACAGTTACTATTCTTGCTTTTATTTCACGTTCGCACTTCACATAATCAATAAAAATACTACTCAATTATCAATAGTAATACTACTCAAGTACCGATTCGCTCCGATCATTATGACTTCTATCTTTGTAACATTTGTTTTCATCCCATATTCTTCATAGCCTTTCCTTAAGTTTTCTAACATCATTTTTACAGATTCCACAACAAGCTCCATATCTCTCCAAACCGTATACACCTAATCATTCTACCTCCTACCAAAATGTCGTGTTCACTATGCAGATCATTTTTTCACTGTGTCTTCTACGTGCATACTAAATAATGTAGGCGAGAGACAGCATCCCTTCTAACTTCCCTTCCAAGTAGAATCTCCTCTTTCATTTCCTTCCCTATTCTAACACTTGCTTGTTAGCTCATGTATAAGTTTCTTATGAGTTGCAGATTTTTCCATTGCAACTAGGGATGCGCACGAGTCGAGTCGAATCGAGATTTAAGCCTGTCTCGACTCGTCTCGAGAAAATGTTGTCAGGACTCGAAAATATGTTGCTGTCTCGACTCGACAGTCTCTGTCT
Source organism: Thermobia domestica (assembly GCF_964235325.1). Classification (NCBI taxonomy): domain Eukaryota; kingdom Metazoa; phylum Arthropoda; class Insecta; order Zygentoma; family Lepismatidae; genus Thermobia; species Thermobia domestica. Next base: position 29,391,656 of record NC_137463.1, on the reverse strand, counting down.
CGACTCGCTCCTGTATTCCTCGAACCACTCCATCACACTCCTGGCCTTGTGACATGGTGCATTATCGTGTCGAAAAATGCCACTACCGATGGGAAACATGGCCGTCATGAAGGTGTGTACGTAGTCTCAAGCAGCGTGCGAAGCCTCGGTCGTCATGGTGCCTTGCTCGAGCTCCATTAGACACATGGATGCTCACCTGAATGTTCCCCAGATAATAATTAAGCCGCACCCAGTTTGTCTCCGTCCCGCAGTACAGATGTCAAGGAGCTGTTCCCTTGGAACACGACGGATTCGCACCCTCACATCGTTATGATGAAGAAGGTATCGGGATTCATCAGACAATACAACGCTCTGAAATTGTGCCAAGGTCTAGTGGCGATGGTCACGTGTTCATTTCAGTTGTAGTTGCCGATCTCGTGGTGTTAACATTCGCCATCGTTAGGAGTGTTCGGTGCACTGTGTGTTCGGACTAGTGTTGTGAAGGCCTGTGAAAAAACGGAAATTTTGGGTTAAAAAGTTTTTTTATGGTTTTTCCCGAGCTGGGGAAAAACGGAAAATTTGGGTATTATCAGAATCATCATTTTTGTTAATCACAGAATCATTTTAGTTAATATGTTAAATCAAACATATTTTTCATAGAGATATCTTCATTGTTCTATGTAAAATTCCGGAAATTTTGAAATCATTAGAAAAAATAATTTGTTCGGATATATTGGCAAAAACAGGAAAATGTAGTTTATAAACTATTTGTTGGCCTGATGCTAGTAATCTTACTTGCTGTAACATGTCTGCAACATATACAGTGGGAAGTCGAACTAATTGGGACCACAGATAGTACGGATTTTCAAATTGTTCGGACTTTCGAAAATGACCAAGAAAATGCCATTTAGGCTTACATACTGTACGGTATGTTCTTCTATCGATACAGTGGTTATTCAGTACATACAGTAATTACAATACCGTACGTAAGGTTACTTACATTTAATGTTTCTGAAGAACCTACTTGTACTCTAAATAACACTGTTCTTGTAAGTCACACTTAAAACTTATAGGCCTAAGAAACAATAAAAATAAAAATACATGATAAACAATTACATCCCAGATAGCACAGAAAATTTTTTAAAAATGTTTAAAAATTTGCAAAGGCAAACTAAAAAGTTTGCAAAAAACTTGCCTTTTTAAATGAGAAAATTTGCCGAAAGTTCAATGCAAATAACGAAGTTGACGCTGGCTGAGTTTGCAGCAAAGTTGCCTCAGAAAATGAAAACATCTGCCAATACAAACGAAATGTTTGCGACTGCACAACAAGAAAGTTTGCCAGGACTTTGCTGCAAATATTTTGTGCAAATTTTCTTTGGCAAAATTTCCGAAAATGAGCTGATAAATTTGGTGAAAATATTAAAAGGTTTGCAGCAACATTGCAGAAAGTGTTTTCACGATCGCAAGATCATGTTTGCTGCAAATGTATCAGGTAATGTTTGCCGCAAAATTATAAATTGAAACCTAACTTTATGAAACATCAAAATTTTTATAATGTGGATCCGTCTTTTCTTAGTGGCAAGCATTAAATATCTTTAGCTACTTGCCAAAGATAAGAAACTTACGAACGATAAACGCACATACAAAGGATATCGCAATTTATCTACTTACTCAACGATCATATCGCTGTACTTACTCTCACACACATTCACAAAATAACGTCAGGCTGCCTGGGTCAATAAAAACATCTGATAAGAGGCCAGTGAGTTTATTCTGGAGTCCTCTGGTGCATTGGTTTTTCTCGATTCTCACTTCCCGCTTGTTTTGCCACAGTTGATGTAGCGCAGTGAATTCTGGGTACGATGCGCGCACACTCGGTAATATCATCACATATTTGCTTTCAGCAAGTTTTTCGAAACAAGTTTTTTACAGAGTAGCAAACTGTTTGCGACGGCAAACCTTCAACGCTATATTTTCAAAAAAGATGCAAGTTAATTGCAGTGGTGAATTTATTTTTACAAATCAGCGAAAATTTGCAGATCATATTGAAAGCTTTTAATAAATATTAAGAAATTTTGCCTTCGCAAACTTTCAGATTGTTTGCTCTACTCAATGAAGCAAAAATTTGCCGCAAGTATTCGTGCTATCTGGGATATAAATGAACTTTTGTAAAAACACTGACTTCACATAACGTCGATGGACACACTATTGTTTGTTTATCGCTAGCGTTAAGACAAAATGAAAAAGCTTCTAGGGACCGCGTTCGGATTTTTGACGTTAGGATTATCGACGTCCTACTATATATACAATGTATTTCGCTAACGGAAAAGTACTTAAAGCAACAGGTTTTAATTCTACTTTACACACATATACCACACAAGTGAGTAAATTTGAGCAGCGAGAAATATATTAAATGAAACTTCCGTTAGTTATTATTACAGACTAGCAGAATATCCGTTCTTCGCACGGGGAGAATACTTTCATTTTGGACACAAAGGGCACCAAAACTGTCACCAATGAACTTGTGGAGCCCAAAAACTATGAATTTGACATTAATATCGATAATTTTCAATTATCTTTACATGTCACCATCCCCCTTACAGTACTGATGGGGGTGAATTTGTGGATTTAAACGGCATCTTCTGTTCATCTCAGCGAGTATGGATTCGAGGCCATTTTCGATCATGTATATATATACAGAGGCGGATCCAAGGGGGCTATAAGCCCCCCCCCCTTCACACAAGTATACACTGCATAAAATGGGCTTCAATCCTGCTTTACACTGGATAAAACTGCAAACTATGGTTTAGCCCCTCCCTTGATCATGTCCTGGATCCGCCAAAGGTTTTCATAAAGTATGGACGGATTTAATTCGCTTATAATTTACATAAAAATGCTCATATTGAAATCAAATAAAGTGCAAACGGTAGCGGAAGAATTAAATTTTTACCTGTAATCTGCACCAGCTCAGTTCATTCACCGCCACACCTTCAACTGGGTGCCATTTACGTCCACACATTCGCGTAGGCGGCGCTGGATGTAAATGCCCTGCTCACTGTTGCAGGCGATGTTGGCGGCCTCCCACTTCGAGGACGGTCCAGGACGCTTCCTGTCTCCAAGAACTTAGCATGCCACTTTCGGATTGCACTCTCAGTCAGTGCCGGCTCTTTGGTGAACTTTCGACACACCAGAATTGGTGATTTTAGTTCTGCGTACCACAGAACACATTGCGCTTTCTCTTTCACCGACGCCATCTTTGATACGGTAAAAAAAATAGTATTCTCAGAGGAGTTTTTCATTTATTTATTTCTTTAAAAGACACACACACCAATACAGCTTACAACTTACTTTTAACAGTCAACATTGAAACAACAATGAAAACAACAATGGATGGAATTTGGTAAGAAATTGACCCTTGCCCTCCCTCTCCCTCTCTCAACGTGTTCAGAGTTGCCGCTTATCTAACAGTGTTGCCAACTAAAAATCTAATCCTTCCGCTACCGTTTGCACTTTATTTGATTTCATTATGAGCATTTTTATGAAAATTATAAGCAAATTAAATCCGTCCAGACTTTATGAAAACCCTGTGTATATATATATTCGATTCAATCAGATTATCAATGAGTTCTTGGGGGATGTTGTGCCACTCATCCAGAAGAGCGACTTCCAGCTGTGGAATGGTTGTTGGATTTACTGGCCTAGCGGCAATTCGTCTGCCAAGCATATCCCAGACATGCTCAATTGGAATGTGATCCGGAGAGCATGCTGGCCACTTCATCCGAGCGATACCCTCAGCATCCAGCATCTCATCCACTAACCGAGCTCTGTGAGGACTAGTATTGTCATCCATGAAAAGGAACGAATAACCAATGGCACCAGCATAAGGAAGAACAAGAGTTTTCATGATCTCATCCCTATATCTGAGAGCCGTCAAAGAGCCATTTCGGATGATGTGGAGCTCAGTACGCCCTCCAATGCTGATTCCTCCCCACACCATCAGTCCACCACCATGATACTGGGATCTTTCTCGCACAAACATGGCATTGTGTTCCACACTCTCTCCAGATGAAAACACGTCGATTATCAGGCTCCACACTGAATCGAGACTCGTCAGAGAAAAAAACATTGCCCCATTCATTGTGCCCCCACCCACGATGTTCCTCCGCCTACGCTCTTCGATCAACACGGTGTCGTGCAGCTAATGGGACACACACCATAGGCATACGTGCGTAGAGACCACCTTCTCGAAGGCGATTGCGGATCGTTTGAGTGGATATTGTGCGTCCTGTTGTTGTTCGGAAGGCTCGCGGAAGCAGAGTTGTATTCTGACGCCGGTTTCGACGGGCTGTTAACAAGAGGTAACGATCGTCTCTGGCTTTGGTTGCTAGTGGACGGCCCTGTCCTTGTCTTCTTTGAACCCTTCCAGTTGTTTGAAATAGATTCCACAATAGCGAAATCACACTTTGTGCCACTCCTAAGGCATGTGCCACCTCCCGCTGTGACTGACCAGCTTCCAACCTGCCGATAGCTCGCCATGCCAACGATTCTGGCAAATCACGTTGTTGCGCAATTTTACTACGTAGATTTGTGACGCACTAAACACAATGAAAACAAAGGTATCATAGAGGTGGAATGTGTTGGCAGCGCCACACTACAAAATGATATCTGGTAGTGCCACGTCACTGATCACGTGCACAGATGTTCCAAACGGTTCGTTTGCACGTTGGGCCTTCATGATTTTAATCTGAACTGGACAAGATACAGTGTTCTCACATTATTCGTAAGAAGTTTTACATGTGTTTTCATCTGATTCCCTAATTTTTTGATCAGTATATATATATATATTAGCTAAATATACCCATTCTTCGCATGGAAATCAAGGCCTGTGGAAGTATTACCCTCATTTCCGCGACCGCAAAAGCTATGGATCTGAGACTAAATCGATCTTTTTGGATTACTTCTACATGTCTCGGTATCCCCCTTCCCCCGCTGACTCCCGGCCCGCATACAATGGTAGCTGAATTTGCAAATGATTGCTAATAAAAGTGTCACCATTCATCTCAGCGACCGCGAAAATTATGGATTTGACACTAATATCGGTAATTTTGGATTACTTTTACATGTTTCGGTATCCCCAAGCTGATTCCCGGCCCGCATACAATGGTAGTTGAATTTGCAAGTGATCACTAATGAAAGTGTTACCATTGATCTCAGCGACCGCGAAAACTATGGATTTGACACTAATATCGGTCATTTTCGATTACTTTTACTTGTCTCGGTATCCCCCCCCCCCCCCGCTGACTCCCGGCCCACATGCAAATCACCGCTAATGGAAGTGTCACTATTGATCTCAACTACCGCGAAAACTGTGAATTCAACACTAATATCGGTTATTTTCTACTACTTTTACATGTCCCGGTAAACGACCCCTGAGACCCCCTGGTTCGAAATTTGACAAAATCATTTAACTCTGGTCTGGAGCCTGGACCAAGGTATTCGTGACTAAAATTTGGTAACTCTCGGTCAATTTGTCTGGTTCTCAAGCCGGTTCCGGTAAACGACCCCCCTGAGACTCCCCTGGTTCGAAATTTGAAAAAAAACTTTTCGTCTTGATCTTGGGCCTGGGCCAAGGTACTCCTGACCAAAATTTGGTAACTCTCGGTCCACTCGTCTGGTCCCCAGGTTGCACACAGACAGAAAAACACAAACAAACTCTTTTATTTTATTTATCTTAGACAGCTGAATATACTCATTCTTCGCATGGGGGCAGTATTTGGAAGACAACACCTGTTGAAGTATTACCATTCATTTCTGCGACCGCAAAAACTATGAATCTGACACTAATATCGATCATTTTGGATTACTTTTACATGTCTTGGAATCCAACCAGGGGGGCTCAGGGGGCGTTTACATGGACATGTAAAAGTGGTAGAAAATGGCCGATATTACTGTCGAATTCATAGTTTTCACGGTCGCTGAAATCAATGGTGAAACTCTGATCGCATTAACTTCCAAATTCACCCTATTCGGGCCGGGGGTCACCGGGGGGAGACCCCCTGGTTCGAATTTTGAAGAAAAAAAGATTCGTCTTGATCTGGGGCCTGGGCCAAGGTATCCCTGACCATAATTTGGTAACTCTCGGTCCACTCGTCTGGTCACCAGGCCGCATACAGACAGACAAACACACAAACAAACTATTTATTTTACTTATATTAGACTAGGTAGATTCTTGCAAATTATGCCAGATTTTCATATTATATTTCCGAACTAATTTTAAAGACCGGCTCCTACTTATCTTTATATATATACAGTATATCTACATTTATATCTATCTATCTATATCTATATATGTATATAACAAACGCAGGAATTACCCCCTAAATAACGCTCCTGGAGGACCCCTTTCTCAAAAAATTTGCTGGGGAAACACTTGTATGAAACTTCAGTTTTCGTGCCGGACGATTACCGACACCTGGTGAAAAAAACTCCTTTAGCGATCGAATTAAAAAAATAGTTCTCCTCAGGTTAGTATTCACTGAGAATATTTTTATAAAATTTAAATTTGATTGGTAAATCAGTGGACTTTGAACACATCCAGATTGTATCCACTGAGTTGCAAAATTGTGTACCTCCAGACATGGGCGGCCGAAGAAAATTTTCTAGGGGGCATCTTCAATGTTTGCTATATTAGTCTGGCATTTAATGTGCATGGTTTGTTATATTACGTATACATTTTCGTGAGCCAGTGAGGTTCATTCTTATCAAACACGGAGATTATGAAGGAGCAGATCTACTGTACAAAATATAATAAAAACATCTCTTTCGGATTTCTATCATCCCGCAGTCCAACCCCGGGACGGAAACATAAGAGCTAGGCTTTTTCTTTTTAAACAAGATAACGTGCCCAGCGAATGTTTTACATTGTGAAGATTATATTAGTGAAAATTAAACGAATATAATTTTACAACTTATAGTGGCTCGTTATTTTTTTACATTGAACATTTAATCAAAGGACCCCGCACTTTTCTTATGGAAAGTGGCTTTCGGCTAATGTTGTTGAAACTTCGCTGGTTGATAGTTCTTAACATGTGGATCAAAAGTCTCAATGGGCACAAAGACCCAAATCCACTCCTTCCACCCCAAAAAATGGATCAAAAGTCTCAATGGGCACAAAGACCCACATCCACTCCTTCCACCCCAAAAAAACCGCCTCCAAGTAGCTGGGCGGCATTGAACTGATTTCAGCATGTAAAACAATTTGTTGTTTTAATCAACTCAACAAGGACCCCAAACAACCACATGTTAGACTATCAAACTACCCCACTTGACACCGCCCTTTGCCCCCCACATTCCTCCCCCCTTCCCCCGCGAATTACCTTACGGATGCTCCATATTACTGTAGTTTATAGTTGCGCGTATGTGTTGAAATACCTAGTTTTGGTCTCACCGACGATATAATGGGTTTCACGTATCGCTGATTACGAATCTGAGGTGAGAGTTCTAGAATTCAAGATGGATGATCAATATGGCGGATTAAAAACACGAAACTCGTGAATGTAGCCACAAGTAGCTGTTTACTAGGGTATTTTGGGTCGTTGGTTACGAATCTGAGGTCAAAATTCTTGAATTCAAGATTTCAGATCCAATATGGTGGATAAAAACGTCGAAGCCACAAATCGTAGTAGACTAGAGTGTTTTTAGATCGCTGTTTAAGTACGCAACATTCCTTGATACTTCACCCACCATGTAGAATTATTCTGCACCCTTGCCCTTTACCAAAACCCACCACAGATATCTTAATGCTGAACGGTGTTAAAATAATTCATCAATTATCTGTTCATTATTTTCATCATTTCGGTTTGCAGCATCTAATGTGGTACTTAGCAATGACTTGAGTTGATTTTGCGTTTAGCGTCCCGTTCAGCAGCTAGGCTATATGAGACGTGGACCTACTGATTAACGTGGAATCCGAACCACATGAGCTCCCGCCGGGAATCGAACCCGGGTCTCCCGCGCCAAAGGCGCATACGCTAACCGCTTAGCCACGGAGGAGCTCGTACTTAGCAATGAGTCATCGGGATATCTAATATTCTGTAAATGTCGTGCATGGCCTAAATACCACAAGACACTTATGGTATTTATGTACCATTATGTACCACTACCATTGCGCTGTCATGTACCTGAGGAGATAAGATTCCGAGAAAGTTAATTTTTGAAAATTCGAATTTCCCGCTTTTCTTTATACATTTTGGGTGGGGTTTTCTCCCATCAGGTACATGATAGGGACATGCAAGTGATAGGATTTAAAACACTGGTTCATTACAAACAAAAAAGTACAAACCATAATCCTACAATAAATAGTCTTGGTGCTAGAGCTGATTTACTAAATTTCCCTTCCCATTTTTGAGTAATAGTTACTAATGTATTGTTATTCAATAAGCTGTAGCGTCAAGAGTGTTCATTGTAGGATTATGGTTCGTACGTCATTTTGTTTGTAATGAAGTAACGTTTCGAACTGTACCACTGCCGTGGCGCTAGCATGTATCTGGGGGAAGAAATTCTCAAAAAGGTTATTTTTTCCTGACAAAAATATCTTTTTCCCCATTTGAGCGGGATTTTTTCACTTCTGGTACATAATGGGGAAATTTGAATGATACAGTTTGAAACATTCCTTCATTACAAATATAAAGAGTTATGAACTATGATCCTACGATAAAGAGTCTTGACACTAGATTTTGTTGAGTAACAATAGTAGATATTAGGAATATTTTTTAGCACCAAGACTATTTACCCCAGTATCATGGTTCATATCTCGTTTTCTTTGGAATGAAGGAATGTTTCCATGAAGGAAGGAAGGAATGGAACGTTTCTTTCTGTTTTTTTTTTTTTTTTTTTTTTTGTAACATTTGCATGCCCATGTTGTGTACCGGAAGGAAGAAATTCGCAGGAAATGGGGACTTTTTTTTTTTAAAAAAAGTCCTTTTTTCCCAATTTGGACAGGAATTTTATAGCCTTAGGTACAAATTAAGGAAATTTACAAATTAGGGAAACACTGTTTCATTCCGAATAAAACGGGATATGAACCATGATTCTACGATAAATAGTCTCGACGCAATAGCTGCTTGACTGAAAGTCTAAAATTTACCTTAAAAAGTGGAAATTTCAAAACGGTTAATGTATAGGGTTTTCTAGTTCAAACGAATTGTTTGTACAGTTTTTAGAATAATGTTTACGACAAAAAAAAAAAAAAAAAAAAAAAAGTTCTAGTGAAAAGTTAGTGGTGGGAATAATAACTGTTCTGAATAGTGGTTTAATAAGGTCTCGATTTTTTTTTTTTTTTTTTTTTTTTTTGAAACAAACATCTTTTCCATGCTTCTTTGGCTTGGGATTTTTGTTTCTTTTAATATTTCATATTTAGCGAAGAAACAACAGTGTGTTCCAGCTTTCTTTTCACATTAAGGTCTAACATTTTTTTAAAAAAAAATATTGTATTTTGAAGAAAATAAAAGGTAAGAGCCACCGCACTAAGCTTTGTTGCTCCAGTTCCTTAAACTAAATCATATTATGCTGCTGCTATTAATGAAACATTTTCTTCTGAAATATGAATAAAATTATGAAGCGGTTCTAATATTAGGTGTTGAAGAGTATCTGAAACTATAGTGTTTCTGGAACGGCAGTGATATGTTTTTCTTGTCTGCCAGTTTGACTTTAAGCAACACAAACAACACATTTCAAGATGTATAAATTTCAAGAACTTGATATGGTTAGGCAACTAACGTGGGACTTCTGAGATCCTAGTTGTGTCAAAAGAATGAAAATTACCGTTTTCTTTCCTAAAGCCGTTTTTTTTAAATGAAAATAAAGCACGTCTCAAAGATCTGGCTATTTTACATCTTTGAGTTTTTTTTTACATCCTACATTTGTGCCGGTTAGGCTAAAGGAGACGGTGAAGATGAAAAATGGATGAAATGGCGGAATGAAGAAAGTAGGAGGAAACGGGAGAATCCCGAGAAAACCCACAAAGTTCACTTAGCGGGGGCTGGGATCGAACCCGGGACCCCAAGCACCAGAGGTGAACGCTTTACCACTGAGCCACCGCGGCCCCCTTATTTTGCATCTCTAGTCCGGTATATAAATACAAAGTGCAGTTCAATCTATGTACTGAAACATTTGAAGATTAATGTTGTGTGAAAGTAAAATTGAAAAGTGTGAGTGTAGGTGTATTGTGAGAGTTTGTTGATCACTTTAGAAAAAAATTTTGTCGTTGTGATATGTCTTCAGCCTCTGAGTTCTGTAGAGTGAGAATGTGGCTTTAGTGCCGAACGTATACGGAGCAATCATGTCGTACTATTTAGTGATTAATTAATAGTAAACTGTACTTCATACGAATCTCGTCGCAAATCAAATGAGCTCTACTAGTTTTACTAATGTACTACTCTTGTGTTGAATGAATAGATTGGGTGGGTGAAGAAGCTGTCTTTACTTCAAGTAACTCTAATATTTTAATTTTTCAAATGTATAACTGTTTTCATAAAATTACAATTATTTTCCCACATACACGAAACAAAATACATAACAGTAATACTGTAAAGATTAGTGGAAATTACGCGCTGTGATGGGGGGTGCTGTTGAGAGAGGGGCGCATCAAAAAGACTTGCCCCCTCCTATATTCGAAATGTTATTACGCGGCTGCCCATAAGATATGACAGCGCTTTATTGCGTTGTGTTGACACAAACGGTTGCGGAAAAGAGCTGCCGATGTATATTTGTTTGGAGCGGTATGTAATATTTTGGAAGTGACCTGGCAATTATGTGTATCAGCTGGTACCACTGAACTGATGATGTAACGAGCGCGAAGAATCGTTACGCGAGTGTCATGCTAGTGAGTTGTTTATAAGTGTTTAGGATTTGTGAATTTTCATATTTAGGAGCAACATGAGTTCTTCAGATCTTGACATTTTAACTGAACAATTAGCAAAAGCATCAGTGGACCAATCGGGAGTTAGTTTTGAGAAAAAGCAGCTTAAACTGGACACAGAAGATGACGGTAAGGAACTTTAAAATTACCATGTGTTATCGTCGTAAAATTTCGGGGTCTGGGTCATTAGTTGTCTAAAACTGTAGTTTACACCATATGCTACGAATAAAATTTGTCGAAAGTTCTGCTTATTTTTTGTTAACACTGCGGAAATTTCAGTGTAAGCAGAAATTCGGATTCAGTTTTAAAATAGTTACCGGTACCCATTGGGAATCCATTGAATAGATGAAAGCCGAACCTAAACGTATGTACACGGCTCATGATTCTAGATGACTTAGGGCGCTAAAATATGTGGTTATAATCTGTTACATCAATCAAAAGTGTAGGAACGGCATAAACTCCATTGCATTTGCCTGATGGTAAGAGTGTACTTTGCGCAGAACATTCATAGGAACCTATACCATAGGCATTATTCCGAAGTTGGTCGTCCGTCTAGCTTTTGGCAAAAAGTGTAATTATTGCTTCCTTCCTGTACCAAAGTTTACTATTTAATTCATATAGTATTGCCAAGCTAGTATTAGCAAGTGAAGGCAGGTTAGAGCCCCGCAGGGCACGTTGTTTTCTGTCTTTATTACACTAAATGGGAAGAGGGATCTGTGTTCTGAAACCTTGCCGAAAACGGCCTATGTTTATCAGAAGAGGTCCAGCTCTTTTCTCTAAAAAATGTTACAATTTTGTTAATTTCTGTTCACATTCGGTTAGTTTAGAGTAGGTTAGGTTAGTTTATGTTAAATTAGTGTAGGGTTCCGCATAATTTTCCAAAAAAATGATAGAATTTCGCTTATTTCTATAATATTAGGTAAGTTTACGTTAGTTCAGGTTAATTTGTTAGGTTAGGTTAGATTTGGTTACGTTATGTTACGTCTAGGTACTCGCATCATTCATTTCTCCTGTAAATTTTGTGTTTTTTACGTGCTTCTGGACCCCTTGTACTAAACATACTCCCCGAAAACTGATAAGGGCTGATATTTAATATCTCCCCCAATCTTGTACATGTAAGATTTACAGTGCTTTACTTTACAAAATATAGCTTAGCTAGGGGCAGCTAGCGAAGGGGTTGGGGGAGATACTAAATGCCATTCCTGATAAGAGTTAGATTATTTGCGTCTGAACCAAATGTGGTGAAATGAGGCAACATTTTGAATACTATCTCATTTTATGGAAGCATAAACTTGCAAAATACACGCAAGAAATATGTTGTTTGATTTCACAATAACATTGAGGAAGTAATCAAGATGTCGAAATCTTTCATCTTACATGTATGATCAAGAAGAAATACGAAATGGATAGTGTGCTCTTTACCACGTAGTACTTAGTGAGAAAGATATGAAGTGAAGGGCTATCTAAAGCCAGTATACAAAGTGAACGTAGTATTGTGGCAAAGCTGTACTACACACAGGACATGTGTTCTATGCCATATAAATTGATTTTCCATTGTTCTCATTTATGCTTATACTGACCGTCGCTACGCGTCTGCTCCCTACGAACGCACCCTTTCGCTTCTGCTCTGTTCCCCTTGCTGCACTTCTGCCCTGTCTGTTAGAAAACATAGATAGTTATCCACCTAGCACAAGGTGATATGCGTCTTTAATTCGTGTTTTATGCACTTCAGGTTTTATTTCACATATGCATACAAGTAGTATACTATAATCGATTTGTTGTCTCTGTTCGGGCGGCATTTTCTATAATCACCTGGTATCGGGTCGCTATTCGGATACCATTTATTTATATAACTGTTTTCCGGGGTCTGTCCTGTGTGGTCCTGTCAGTGAGTATGTCTCAGATACCTGGATTTACCTGGACAAGGCGTTGAAGGACTTACAAAATTATCTTTAAATTGCCTGCTGGTCTCAATAATGAGATGGGTATTAGGCACTGAGAGGTTCGGATGTCTCGTCTCGAAAACCTCACGGACGATCAGACGGTCACTCAGACCACAACGCACACAAACACTATTCATACATACAACAAAAACACACTGGATTAAACGACACTATGCTTATTTATTAAAATACTATTTAAATAAAAAAAATAACGGATTAGAAAAATAAGCACAACACTCAACACTGCATATGTATAATTATTTCCTTTAATAAAATCACACTTTACTTTCTCATTATACTTTAGCCCTTTGTCACTTCATATATTAGGATTGAAGATTAAGATAATGATTCCACTAGATATACTTTTCTCACACCACTAATGCACTTGGGGGATTAGCACTGGGGAAAAGTCGCCGGGATAATCCCACAAAGTAATATAGTTGCTGCTCCAAACAATCCTCAAATGTCGACATTTATCCTCGGTAAAGTAGGTACTCCAAATTGGAATGATAATATTGGATGGTGCGTTTATAACTTATACGCACAAGGATGTGAACCTGATACTTACTGATTGGGGCTAGCCACGATTAAGTCATTGACTGGTGGCTAATAACGTATACCCCTTAGCACAACATTATACTTGATGCTCGACGCGACGTGCGTGGTTGCTTCCTCAAAACATGGAGTAACACTCCTCGAACTCAGGGGTTCGAGATACGAGCTGCATTGATCGAAGAATCAATGGTGGCAGTCAGGGTTGGCTGGTTTAAACCAAGGTTTAAACCAGCTGGTTTTTTCAAAAAAACCAACTGGTTTAAACCAAAAAACAAAAAAATGTTCGTAAGAGTGTAAGTGTTTGTAAAATCTTGATGAACACACATTTGTGGGTTATCACGTTTCACTCCCGTATATTATTCGTATTATATTCAGACCTAAATTCCCCATTCATTACTCAAAAAGATTATACTACAAAAGCAACTTTTTTATATAAGTTTATAAATGTTTATTTTGTGATTTTTTGTAGTTGTTATTATTGTTATGTAATTGCAATCGAAGAAAAATTCTAAATATTGTTTCGTTTCAATGTTTACTATTGATGAAATACATCGAAAATGCCGTACTTTTTGTGTGTGTGTGTGTGGGGGGGTCATACAGACCCCACGAGAGGCATTTAGTGAAATAAGTATCTTTGGTATCTATTTATGTATAAATGAGTCTGAGCCAAAGTGGACCAGGGTTTGAAAAAATCCGGGTTTTTTTGAAAAAGCCCAACCCACCTGGGCCCATGTGGGTTTTTTCGGGTATTTTCGGGTTTAATCGGGTTTTTTCGGGTTTAATTGGGTTTTTTCGAAATATTTCAATATCTTTGGGGTAAAAGTGGTAAAATGTGATTTATACTTCAAGATTATCATTGTCACAACTTGCAACAATTTTCTATTCACTGCTGTTTTGAAAAATTGGCCGCCATTTTGAAATTTTACGTTAGATCGCCGCCAAAATATATAGAGCTAATTTAGAGTGTCTCGTGCTTATATTCTAAAAATTTCAACTTAAAAGAGCGAAAATTGCACTTTGTAGCGTGGATACCTGCTATATTTTTTTAAAGCCATTTTGAAATTGTAGGTTGGTATGCCGCCAAAATCTGTACAGGAAATTTAGTGTGTCTCGTGCTTGTACCCTGAAAATTTAAACTTAAAACATCGACGGTGGTACCTTGTAGTATGTGTGGTACAGGCAGACGATCGAACAAATGAAGATCGAATCATCCCAGAAGCCTCACTGACGTTTGCCAAATATGAACACCAAATATATTAATTTAACAGCGTAAAATAAATGGTTTTATTTGAAGGTCACTTTCGATATTTTGTGCGTTCAATTAGGTGAAATTCCCGAGCATTTGTTGCAAGACGTTTCTTTCCAGAAAATTAATTTAAAACAATTCACAAAGATATAATTTATATTTTATCTTCCAGCGTAAAATAAAATAGTTTTATTGTTGAAGTATTCAGTTCCGATGCTTTGTGCGTTCAATTGCGGGAATTTCCCGAGCATTTCTTTCGCGACTTTTTTTCCCCCTCGAAAATGCAGCTTGCTTTACTGTATATCGAAACTTCCACTAGTACGGAAGTTTGAATTCAGCACTTGAAGTAGTAAGTGTTACGTAGCTTTCGGAACTCTGAGCATTAAGCTTCTTAAATTTGACAAGAATTTTTACGCTATTGTTGGTGTTGATTCTAAAGAACGCTTATTTGAAGAGTACCAACAAATAACTGAACTAAACTGTTATTGTTGGAAAACTAAATTTTACTGAAGAATACTTGTGCTACCATCAAAGGTAAGAAATAATACTAATAGTTTTACTAATGCACTACATATTTACTGGTAGTACCGGCACATATGGATTTAAACTCGTCAAACGTAGGGGAGACCGGGGCACATTGTCACAAGGGGCATGTTGCCACAGTAGCAATTCTGAAAAAAGCGAAAAAATTAGCGCGCCGGTGCTGCTTTCTTGTTTACTTACTAGATGTCACTACTAACTACTCGATTGGAGATACGCGGCAACAACGGTGCTGCGTCAGTTGAACTTCGGTTTCAGTGCCGGAATGTAAATTTTACGAGTCCTGAAATTGCTGTTTTGTGTGTTCGTGAAAGCGGTAGAAACAAATATTTTTGTGTGTGTTATGTAGGTTACAAATAGAGCTTCATAATGTGCTACTTTGAATGCACCTAATCTTGTCGTTTGGTATAGATATTTTGTAAAAAGAGTAATGGTGACGCGTGGGGCATGTTGTCACTGTGACAATGTGCCCCACTGTGTGTTCTGTATAATACAAACGATAGGGTTATCTCTGTTTCGCAGACAGTGAGAATATACAAAAGAAAGACAGAGAGGAAAGCACCACCAATGGAAGATCTACTGGTTGTAGCAAGAGCTATGAAAAGAAATAACCCCATATCAATACGTAGGCCTAAAGCTGCTAAAGAATTTCATATCCACTACAGAACATTGGCAAGATTTTGTGCACGTTGTTACAGATGGCGAACTACAATTCGGCCAATGCTCATTTATATTAGGTTACTCTTCGTAATACTAGGAAGAATTACTAGTATCATACCAAAACAAGCTTCACACATATAATTTGAACTCACTACAAAAGAGGTTCGCGATTTGGCTTACAACTATGCAAAAGCGCTAGGATTGAAATGCCCAGAGTCCTGGAATGAAAAGGCCATTGCTGGCCCAGACTGGTATCCGGTATTTCTGAAAAGACATGGTGATCTTGCTATAAGAATTCCCCAAGCAAATAGTTTTGCACCTATAAACAATGTCAACGTAGGTCCAAAGAAGATTACGATTTTTCCTCAGAGGACGACGATATATTTGTTTAGTTTATGGCGATCCATACAGTGCGAGTACATGTAGCGATAAGTGGATTCAGTGCATTCGATGTACGGAATCGGCCTACGAAAACAGAGGGAAGCAGAACTTGTTTTACGTGTGTATTAACTGTGACTCTGACGGTGACCTCCAGGTATGGTACTTTGTAGAAGCAAAAGGATAAACATTTTCAAATTAGTTTGCTGTGCGTACTAATAAAACGCAACTAAACTTCGTAATAATATTTACTCCTCTTCGAGCTATACAGTAGTCCTATCAGAGAAATTCTTTGCAGTTCATAAACTACAATCAGAAACAACTTAAATGCAATTGGCTAATTTTGTGTTGGCCTATTGGAGATGTATGCTATGATATGATAATTTCGTCATTTTGTTATGACCTTTCAGTTTATAGTTTTGATTCCTTAGCTATGAGTTAGTTCTGTTTGCATGGCGGTTTTGGTTTTTCTACAAAGCTTGATGTAACAATAAATCTTTTAGGTTGAGAAAATATAAGCTACAGGTCCTCCTACTTTCTTTCCTATTTAACTAATATAGTTTCCCCTTTCATTTAATTATGTTTTGATTCTCTTTCAGACGCTAAGTATTTAATGCTGGTAACATTTACAGTCTTTTTGCATTAGTAATAGTTGCATTAATAATATCTACCAATTTCTGGAAAGTGCCACAAGAATAACATGTGACAATTTGCCCCATATATTGTGACAACTTACCCCGCATATGGGGTACATTGTCACAACTGTATTGATCATAAAACATAGTTCATAAGTCCAGTTCAGAGCGTGTTACATTGGACAGAGAAATATATGCTATGCACAAGATAACAAAGTATGTGTATACTAAAAATTATAATTTTCGGCCTTACACGAACATCACAAGAAAATAAAACGTGAAAATTGTGACAATGTTCCCCGGTCTCCCCTATGAGGAATAACGTCCCTCGGCATAGCCGAGTCTGTGAGCACACAATTTACGGAAAGTGTTTTCTAAAATATAAAATTGCATTGTTTTCAAATAGGCTATAAGCATAATCAATACATTAATTTGTTATATAATTATCTGAAGCTAAGGTAAGTTTTTTCATTTATTCAGTGCATTCAGAACTTTATAAAGGTCTTATGTAGAATGTTGTTGTATACCTTAACGTGAAAGCATTTAATTCGCCCGAGGTAAGTCCAAAATTTGATAAAAATCACTTTCAATGTGATCAAGTTAGTTATAGCAATAATATATTAACAAAAAGCTCAAAAACCCAGGTGGGTTTTAAGGTGGGTTTTTTCAGGTGGGTCCAACCCGAAAAAACCCGGCGGGTTTTTTCGGGCTGGGCCCACTTGGGCAAACCCTGAAGTGGACTCAAATAATTCGTATCTTTATTCATTTTTCTATTGATATGCAGATTAAGTCGGTGTGTTTCTTTAATTTGGACCAATAAAAGTCGTTGTTAACTAACTTGAACTAAATTAGTTCTTCTGTACTCCGTAGTACTTTGAAATTGTTCATATGTAATTCTGTGTAATGGTTTTACTTGTGCAACTGTATCTTTTTGTCCTTCTGAAATGACTCTTGACAGTTATATTAAGAAGCATGTAAAGATCAGTACATCGTATTTTTTTTTTTTTTTTTTATCAGGATTCCTTCGTGAGTGAGTCGGCAGACGTATCGCATTTGTAGCCAATTAGTCCTGGTTCCGAGTTCAAATGGAGTACAATTTCTCTCGGACGTAACTCGAGAAGCGAGCTGTTTTTATTCCGCCTTAAGCTTATGTGACCCCTTCCAGCATAACCCGGTTGTTGCATAATAACATCAAGGCGAAACAAACTTATTTCTGTCCATATATGATACGAATATATAGAGCAAATTATTTAAACCATAAAAACCTGGTTTAAACCAAAAAAACCGGTTTATTTGGTTTTTTTAATAAAAACCATGGTTTTTGCCAACCCTGGTGGCAGTTCATTCTCAAAAGCACTCAGCTTAAATCACCTGTATGGAAATGTAAATAGAATATAAAAAAGAGTTAACGTTAATGTTAGTCCATTTGCCACGACGCACAAGACATTGCGATAACTTGACTGTGGGAACATTTAGATAACGAGCTGCCAAAGCGATGTGGCTCGTTCCATTCAGTCGTTTCTGCACCTGATGTGCTCTAGATCGCAGTATTTCCATAAATGATTGGAGAATTCACTTAACTCAGTTCCAAATGACCATAGGACATAGTTTTTGTATACTAATAAGCAGGGTTGGCAGGTTTAAACCAGCTGGTTTTTTGAAAAAAAAAAAAAAAAAAAACTGGTTTAAACCAAAAATCGAAAAATGTTCGTAAAAGTGTAAGTGTGTAAAATCTTGATGAACACACATTAGTGGGTTATCACGATTCACTTCCGTATATTATTCGTATTATATTCAGGCCTAAATTCTCCTTTCAGTACTCAGAGATTATTCTACAAAAGCAACTTTTGTTCTTCTTATTAGTTTATGAATGTTTCTTTTGTGTTTTTTTTTTTTTTTATAGTTATTGTTATGCAATTGCAATCAAAGAAAAATTCTAAATATTGTTTCGTTTTAATAATGTTTACTATTGATAAACTACATCGAAGTGCCGCACTTTTTTTGGGGGGGTGGGGGGGGGGGAGATCATACAAACCCAACGAGAGGGATATATTGAAGTACCTTTGGTATCTATTTATATATAAATGGGTCAGAACCAAAGTGGACTGAAATAATTCATATCTTTATTCACTTTTCTTACTGATATGCAAATTAAGTCGTCGTATTTCTTTAACTTGGACTGTAAAAATCGTAGTGAACTAATTTGGACTACATTAGTTCTTCTGTACTCTGCAGTATTTTGAAATTGTTCATATGTAATTCTGTATAATGGTTTCATTTGTGCAACTGTTTATTTTTTTGTCCTTCTGAAATGACTCTTCACAATTATATTAACAAATATATAAAGATCAGTACAACGTATATTTATCAGGAGTCTTCGTGAGTGAGTCGGCAAATGTATCGCATTTGTGGCTAATTAGTTCTGGTTTCGATTTCAAATGGAAGACAATTTCTCTCGGATGTAAGCCGAGAAGTAGTTTGAATTCCGTTTTAAGCTTATGTGACCTCTTCCAGCACAACCCGGTTGATATATAATAACACCAATGCGAAACAAACTTATTTCTGTCCATATTTGATATAAATATATCGAGCAAATTATTTAAACCAAAAAAGTCGGATTTTTTTGTTTTATTTTCAATAAAAAACATGGTTTTTGCCAACCCTGTTAATAAGTTAGGGAGAAACACTGAGAAGCTTCGTTGCTCTGAAATGTTCTCATCACAAAGCAACGTTTTAAATATATATATATATAAATATATATATATGAATAGATGATAAAGACTTCTTTGTTCAATTGCGTGGGAAAGAAGCAGTTCCCGCCGAGTTAAGAAGTTATTGGCGTCTCAGAATATAGTATAAATGAAAAAAATAATTACTGTCTTTACGAAATATAAATAGCGTCCACAAAAGATACTTCTATAACCTGGTGGCGGTTATAATACTCATCTCTCCTAAAGTCTATCTGCACCATTAATGCAACTAGTTCCTTAAGAAACACTTTCTAAGGCAGTAAGAGTGCATTTCCTTTTAAGACAAGTTCATATTTCATAAGTATAATTATCCTCATGTGTTGCAGCCTAGTACAGGAAAGAAGTATTCTCGTGTGCGTTTTGTAATTGTTGATGTCCCAGGCACATGTATTTGATATGGGGCTCCGGCCCCAGTCGCGCCTCTAAAAGTTTATTTACATAATGTTGTAGTAGGATGGTGTTTATAGTACAGATTGGAAACATGAAAAAGTAAGGATTCATTGGTTTTTCGTTATTTCTAAAGAGAAGTAGTTCGCAAGATTTGGAGGGTGCTAATTTTGCGCATTAATAGAATACGTACACATGTGTATCTAGTGAAGAGCACAGAACAGTTAAGGGTTTACGGTGGAAATGGAAAAAGTTATTCTAGATAAGCATGGCTTGAAAAATCCACTCGCCAGTAGCGAGTACTTTTTTTTTCTTCTTCTGAACATTTGGCGAGTAAAGTCCAATCAAAAACGTGAATTGAAGAATAAATAGCACATGTCACTTTTTTAATTTGTAAGAGGCGTGCCAATAATGAAAATAAAAAATGTATTGATATGTTTACTGTGCCGCAAAATGAGTTTTGTACATTTGTATAAAGACTGTGACTGCAAAACTGTCTGGGTAGTAGGTTTTTGGGCTGGCGAGTACTTGCAAGCGAGATTTTTCAAGCCCTGTAGGTAAGCTATTTAAAATAATAACAAATAATAATAACGTTGAAAACAATTTCATGTGTGTCTAATCCGGAGCCGCCATCAGCAGAAGATTAACCCGTTGAGCTACCTTATAAATTGGAAGAAATGTGTTTGAGGCATATTACAATAAAGCGAAGAACCTTGGTCTTAATACATAGAGAGGGAATCTGTATAAAAGGTGGGAGGTTGAGGGTATCTATATAAAAGCTTGAGAAAAATAATTACGTAATTTTGTATGTAGATCATGGTGCAAAATTTGTCAGACGCATTCGCCATGTGATCACCAGTATCTTTCACATACAAATTATGAGAGGTTCCCCCCCACCCCACCACCACGGCCTTTAGTTTGACTTCACATTCCGTGTTTTCTTTCACTCAGTGACAATTATTTTCGTGCGAAACAGAAACTGCGCAGCCCTGTGCGTTTAGGCACAAACCATTCCTCCTGAACACTGGTTGCCAGCTCTAAATTTATAGTCGCCATCGCAAATTTTGCGCCCTGACATAGATAATAAATTTGTAGAGAGAATTTTTATTATGAATCTGTGTAGAAGAAGTTTTATATTTAGGACAATAAAATCTTACACAGTGTTTCTGCATTAAAAGACTTTTTTTTTAAAGAAAAAAATACCAAATATTAAAATTAAAATTATACCAATAGAAAAGTTTGTGTACTGCTAATATGCTTCGATTATATTGGTAATTACAACTAGTTTGTGCGTGTGTGTCACAGTTAGGAAGAGGTAACCAACAATAAATACAATAAGTCAGTTAGCAAGGCGACTTGTTACATATATAGTAGGTACGTAAATAACAATTTCTTTCAGCAAAATGAAAGCTGTCAATTATTGGCAACGAAAACTACATGCTTTTTAGAGCCACAGAAGTTCGTTTTTCGAATTTGCCGAAAACTGCGCATGAGAGTTTATCTTCAAGCATATTGTTTTGTTCAGCTTGACGTATATCGGCTGATATTTGTCTTGTGTTTGTTTAGACAATATTTAAGTTAAATAGAAAGTAAAATTTAAGAATTAATCGTAATTTTAGGCGATATCTCATTAACTGTCCTGTGTATTGTCATCGTGCTAATCTCACAACGAAGAGCTTAATGGATTCAGTAACATTTGCATGTTAGTAAGTGGCTGTTCTTGTGCAGCATCTGTTTTTAGGTTGAGAAAGAAATTAATTTTTCTCTATTTTCTCGAAACTTAAACTCATGAGCTCTTACACTTAGGCATACCAATTTACGAGGAATGATCAGGAAGTAAGGTTACAAAGCCTGCAGTGAAACGTGAATATATTCTATACAACCAAGAGATAGTACATACATTAGGTTATTTTTCGACATAGTCTTCATATCGATTGAGGATCTTGTCGCATCGTGGGATGAGTTTGAAGATTCATTCCTGGTAAAAATCCTGTCCTTGCAGGTTCAGCCACGTTGTCACGAAGTGTTTCATCTCCTTATCTGAAGAGAAGCGAGGTCCCGGCTGTAGAGAGAGTAATCGGTGATGTTCCAGCTGTGTTCAAATCTGTTGATGGATCGGCTACTGCGCTCCTCGTTGATGACATTCTCTACCAGCAGCAAACTTTCGACATCATTCTGCGACAGGCTGACGAGACATTACAGTCACTCCGTAAACTTGTACCAGCTAATGTGAATTTGTGCCGCAGTCACATGTTTCGCCCACAGAAATCGAATAACTGAGCGAACTTCTTCGCGAGATCAGTTTTTCAAACGAGTCGCCATTTGTGTTTACTTACAACTAGCACTGTAAGTTGTTGATGGCTGAAACTGCACAGCTGCCAACTTCATGTATTAAAATTACTGCACACTCCTCATTTTTCTCTAACTGACGAAACTTCAGAAATATCGGCTTTGGAACTTTAGTTTCTGATCGTCCCTCTTATGTAGCTCAACAAGTTCTATCGATTGGTATGTGTGTGTCACCTTTCGGCATTTTTTTTTTTTTTTTTTTTTTCATTAAATCTAACAATATTGCAGAATTAAATGTCTAAATTGTAGAAATTATAGTCTCGCATATAATTATATATCAATTAACTTATATAGATATAGCTAACGGATGTTTAAGATGTCTTTACCTTATTAACATATTAGCGTTACCCCAGCTACGATCAGTTTGTACAAACGTTTAATTAATTGATGAATTTAAGTGTACAAAATGGAAATATGTTTATGTAAGTTGCTTCATTATTCTAAATACTTCTATTTCTTATAGCTCAAGAAGTGGTAGAGGCAATCAATTCTTGTCAGGACCTCCATTTCTTGAATATGGAGGGTAACACATTGGGAGTTGATGCCTCCAAAGCCATTGCTAAGGCGTTAGAATCCCATCCGGAACTCAAGAGGGCGCTGTGGAAGGATATGTTTACCGGGAGAATGAAATCTGAAATTCCGAAGGCTTTGGTAAGTCAATAGTGTGTATTGTTGTTACGAAACTTGCTCTTGTGTGTGGATGTGGCGTTTATGGGAATGTATTTTTACCTTATTGACTTTGCGTTTCAAAAATTTATGCTTACAGGAATTCGACTTTTTCTTTCATGGTGTACTTAACGGTACGAATGTTGTAAGTTAGCATCCCCTTTCAGCACCGAAGCCGTACAGGACGTGGATCCACAGTGTAACGTGGAGTCAAATTACCGTAATGCTCTCAAATTTTAATACTGTTGTACCAAAAAGAGGAATTAGTATAATATAAAATTGCTTATTTCCTTCATTTATAAGTGTGTGTTCTAAGTTGACTACTTTATTCTTGCAAGTATATTCTTGTAGGCATAGCTCAGATCAATTCAGGCAGGAAAAGACAATATTTTACCTTTAGCCTCAGATGTTATTGAATTTTATCAGATGTTGAAATTCAGGACCAAGTTTGAAAGATAGTAATTTACTGGTTCAAATCCTATCCTATTCGTTTTTAACCCTTTCGAGACAGGGTTGTTTTTGGCGTTTTCGTGGACTTTCAGTTAATGAGTTATAACTCAGACTTTTTACTCGATTGGTATGGTTAAGACCCTGTTTTTTCGGGAGGAAGATATAGCTGTTTTATGTCATAAGTTTGATTGCAGTGTTGCCAACGGGAGGGAATTTATGAACGAAAATGTAGAGGTGAAAATTCACCAAAAATTTCCTAACCGAATTTTAAGATTTTTTTGAACTGGCATCAGTGTTGCCACATGGGTTCAAGTCACCTCAGAAAATTCTTTGGTGTGTCGACAACGCACAGTGGAAACGAAAGTCGTTGGCTCCCATAAAAAGACAGGAAGAAAAATTCTCTCATCGTACACACGAAATTTCTATACTTTTTTCGCCTCAGAAGCAAAAATCAACATTATGCAGGTGCTGCAGCTTCCCTAATTGTTCTATTGAAACTTTCTATGGTGCGTTGTGTTGGCCAAACGCGAGGCTTTCACAGTAGCGTACCCAGGAATTTATTTCGGGGGGGGGGGGTTCAAACTAAATATGAAGCTATTATATATTAAAATTGCTAAAATTGCCCCTAAAATTAGGCTAAATTTTTAAAAAGTCGAAATTTCGGGGGGGGGGGGGTCCGGACCCCCGTGTCCCCCCCTTCCGTACGTCCCTGGGCTTTCAGATACTGGTACGTTTGTTCCAGTGTGGACAACAAGAGGGAAAAGTGGGATATTTTCCAAATCTTTCACCTAAAATCATGAATCAAAATTTTCTGTGGCTGGAAACATGATCAGACAATCTTAAACTTTGGTACTCCACTAATATATCCTAAAAGTGTCATGACTATATCTAATAAATTAAGCATGTCATTTAAAAAAATATTTCATTCTACCTAAAAAAAGCACAATTATCTTTCCACTTACAGAACAAGGTCTACTATAATCCTCAACTATATTTTCCCTAATTATCCTATTGAAACTTTTTATGGTGCGTTGTGTAGGACAAAGGCGAGGCTTTCAGATACTGGTACGTTTGACCCAATGTAGCTTACAAGAGGGAACAAGGGAATTTTCCCCTAAAATAGGGAATTAAAATTTTCTGTGGCTGGAAACACTGCTATTAGACAGACGCAAACTATCTTAAAATAAACTTTGGTACACCACTAATATATCCTAGAGGTATCATGTCGATTTCTAAGAAACAGAGCTTATAATTTTAAAAAAATAGATTATGGTAAACAGAAAAGTAAAAAGAATCAAGAATTAGAACCTAAAATCGAATTTTTCTTGCGCCCCCTATTACCTACTTGTAACGATCTGTACTTGCTTTTGTTCAGTAAGGACTGATGTTCGACTGTCATAAGTTGACTTGTGTTCGTACGTATAGGTACAGATTTATAAACAAATTTCGAAAATTTAGATTTTTTTTGACCGAAGAATAGAAAAATCTTAATTTCCCTAGTTGACAACACTGATTGTGAGTTGTTCAAATTTGTCTAAAAAAAATAGGTATCCATATGGGGTATATACCTGACAAGTTCTAAGTATATCTCTTTAAAATGAAGGACGTTGTACTGGAAAAAAAAAAGGAAATTCAAAAAATTCTCTAAGTTTTGACTGGGTTCAAATTAGAGAGAGAAATTCGGCACTCAGGGAAAAAAAATCCACCGTGATAAACTATGGTCTAACCGTATTTGGCATAGAAAAAATCATCTCGGTATCTTAATTAGTGTTCACACAGGAGAGGATTAAGAAAGTGGTCGCACCTTTTTTGGTGCAACTTTGGGCCAGTCTCGAAAGGGTTAAATATGTGGCCAAGTTCTTATGCTGTAGCATTCTGATTTTTTAAAATCGATTTGTCTTTCTTCATAAATGCTTCTATTTACTGTTGATTAGTACCAATAGAGTACTACATTTTGTTAAAAGGAGAACTTCCGCTTTTGAGTACAACAGGATTTATAAAGAATTTCGAGAATTTTGCATACATCAATCCAGTGTTCATTACCATATTCTCATTTATTGCTCTCATGGAATCAAAATCTAATCTTAATCTGATATGGCCATCTTGACGTGGCATTTTAATTATATCTAAAGATAAATAACACACTGCTTTCAAACATAATAAATTTTTAAAATATATATGCAGGTTCGGAAACATGATAGGTTCTAAAGCATACTACTTCTGTGCTCTATACTTAGAATTGGATTAGCAATACTTAGAATTGGATTAGCAATACCTAGAATTGGATTAGCAATTTAATGTACTAAACACTAAATATCTGCATCAGTATCTTTCTCTGATATTGAGTGGTGTCTTCTTATAGAACCACGTACAATCTTTAAACACCGCGAATTGGAAGTGAGCACTGGTGATACTGTCTTACAGGGGGAAATCTATACAAACATCCCTCTTTGTAGGTTATGAACCTCAATATTCTCGGACGTTTCTGAGGTATTGGTTTAACAAATGAAATTTCTTTTTTCTTGCTCTTTAAAGTACGGGCAATGTAAGTTTGCCTATTACTAAGAGTGCAGACATGTGACTTCTGAATTGCTTTCACAGGTGTAGTTTGGTTGAACCATTCTTCTATTTTTTACTGGCAGAGTTCAACTTCCTTTTTGAGCAACAGGATGAGGTCTGCTGATGTGTATTACTTCTACTATTGTAAAAATCCTCGGCGTTGATTATTGCAGTTATGCTTGGGCTGGAAAGATTTGTTTGCAACATGATTGCAAGGTTCTTCATATAACGGTAGCAGTGTAACTCACTGCATTGACATAAGTGACTTCGTCAATTCAAACAGTTGGTAACAATTTTTGAAGTGCCTGCTGTCACCATCACAAATCATGCGGATCTTTTCTGCCTGTGATTGCAGCTGTTGAAGAGTTTTGCGTATTGCCAGTGCTGAATAATGTCGGTTATCATCACTTACAACTGCAACATTTGGGATCTTGTTTTGAAGGTGTGTGATTCCTGTAAAAATTGAAACCTCGTCATTACTTTAGTGATACACTTGTAGTTCTTGTGGCAATCACAGACCAGTTCTTAGCAAAATCACAGTGAAGCGCTAAACCGTTGTTCAGCGTTTACACGTCCTTTCACTTCTGCAATGTGTTATTGCAGTTTCTTCAGATATTGATGTGTGATTGTTTTTACTATTCATTTCACAATAGTCAATGAAGTTACCAATTTCAAGAATTTCCTTAATGAGTTTAACCTCAGAAGAATCATCTGCATGCTTTCCAGACCATATATCCGTAAGGCGAGACCTCCCTTTCCAGAACAGTCACCACATTCATGAAACAGCACTCTTGCTGTACATCCTAGACTACTAACGACTTCACGCGTTCCACCAATGTGTCATGCTCATGCCTTCAAGTAAGTTCTTCAAAGTTGTCATTCAGATTTGAAAATTCGCACTACATATATATATATATATATATATATATATATATATATATATATATATATATATATATATATATATATATACACAGAGACATCTGTTGGTAGGTTGAGGTAGACAGGTCCACTTAGGTCGTATTACATAAAATCATAGTCTTCAATATAGAATATAAATGTTCCTTCTTATGTGGTGAAAGTTTCTTTAATACTGAGAGTCTTGTATCTTTTCATTTTCACCACTTTTCTCCAGCAACTGTTATAGTAATAGTGCCTTTTTTTTTGTTGGTACTCTGGCGAGGACGGTCCCATTTATCTTCCGGGTAAAATAAGCATGCAGTTTGAACATATGCTTCATTCTCAAAATGACCGTAATAGGGATACGGTTTTTCAGACACTCGTATACAGACCCCACATTTCTTGTTTTGTCCATCATATATTTTGTTGTATATGGAAGTGGTGCAAAATTTTTATCTTTGAAAGGGGCACTGGATAATTGTTAGAATTTCCGCCTTTTCATTTTAAGATTCAGACGATTCAATAGTTGAATTGATGGTTAATATAAATTCTTGGCAAGTTGCAGAAGCTTTTTTTGTTAATTTTCTTCTGAAGATGAAACTTCTACTTTGAAGAGTTGGGTCAGTTTATATTTGGTGTACTCACCCATAGCTGCAGTAATTTAACTGTGCTTTCTTGATGCATACAACTTACGACTTGACTTTGCTGGCTATGGTTTCTTAACAGGGTTTTCATCAACCACTATAGCTGACGGATTCAGCGAATGTAATTTTTCTCTTGCAAATACAAAATCATCCACACTCCATGGGATACTTCTTTTGGAATCGAGGGGTTGGGGTGGCTCAGTGGTAGGGCGTTCACCTCTGGTGCATGGGTCGATCCCAGCTCGCGTCAAGTGAGCTTTGTGATAAACACCATGTGCGTGGGTTTTCTTGGGATTCTCCCGTTTCCTCTCACTCTTCATTCCACCATTTCATTCATTTCTCATTATCATCGTCGTCTTCTTAGGCTAGCCGGACCGTGGAGCGTAAAACATTTCATTTTTTTTTCTTTCTTTTGGGATCGACTTAGATATTGTACCAAAGCATTTACAACACAGAAGGTCATGACTGGAAATATAGTCTTTGAAACAGAATCTTGAAATGAATACTCTTATCCCCAATTTGAAGAAAGTTTTTTTTTCAAGCCTTACATATCACTCTTTTATTGATATGCAAATAGTCAACACATTTTACTCTCTTGTAGTCCGAGTCATATGACACTTCAAACTCAAACTTTTTCACAGAATACCTTAAAACTCAATCGGCAGGATCCTCAAAATAGCTTACAGGTACTACTGTTAGACCACAAATTTGACGTACTGTTCTTTATTTGTCTGCTGACGACTGAATAGTGAATTCAAGTTTCCTCCCTTTTATATGCTAAGCCAGACACAAATTTTAAGTGCTAGATGTGGAGAAAGGCATGCTTAGCGTGTGTTGTTGGCGTAATGTATACTTGAAACTGGTATTTTCAAACTTAATGTTCCAATTTCAAGAAGAGATAAATTTGAACATTGTAAATAATATATTATACTCATTTATGTGGATTTTATTTGCTGGTTATTATACATTATGTAATGTTTATGTGTCAAAGAATTACATAAGTATATGGGTTTAAAAATATATACAGTAAAACCTGTCAACTTGGCCACCTGCTTATCTTGGCCTGGTTCGTCTTGAACCTGTATTTTCCCATACGCCATTCGTTACTTATTACTCTGTAAGTTGGTCACCTATCTATCTTGGGAGTTCGCCGCACTGAAGCAATGTTTTACCCTATGATGATAATGATAAATTTACCTGCGTATCTTGGCCACGCAAAATACGTTTTGTACTGGAGACGAAGAAACATGGACTCCCACGATTTGTTCTTGGAGGTCAATGGCCAGAACACTACCCTGATAAAGAGGTGGTGAAGAAAGATGTGAATAAGAAAAAGGACGTACAGGAATTTAGGAAATGGTTGTACGTATTTGTTCACCCTGTCTGTTTTGGTAAAACCATTAGCTATATCAGCTCCTTTCATCAGTAGGGAGTTCTACCTAAGTAGTAATTCCGGAAAATTCTCAGAGTTAAAGCTAACCAACTCATTTGTCAACTATTGACACCTGACAGCTTGTGGAAGCTAGCTGAGATTTTAGAGATATGAATTCCCTTAACTCTTTCAGACGATACCCTCACAATTGTGAGTGCTACTTTTAATGTGGCAAAAAATGCCAATCAAAGGATTTTAGTACATAAATTAGCTACAAGCACATTTGTGAGTGTCTGAATGACAAGTTTTCAGGTACTGAATTGCTATCTGTTGAAATATTGGAAATCACACCGTTTATGAGTACTGTGTCCTGCGGAGTTGAAGAAAGCCCTCGAGAACCATTTTAAAAGTCTATTACTCATTGTCTGAAGTGTGAATTACGATCTATTTCTTCATTAGGCATTTGTTATGTCTGCAAAGTAATTACTAAATTGGTGGGAACGTCCTAAATTTTGGCCATCACAATTGTGAGGGTAGCCAATAAGGGGCAAACTTTTTTTTTTTTTTTAATTTCAGAAACCTAAAAATTTCTTTTTTCTTTATGAGAAAGCAAATTTTTGTGTCTTTTGAAAACTACAGAATCAATATCGTTTTATTCTTTGGAGGATTTTTCTTTAAATTATGCTACTAGTACAAATTCAGTAATTTCGTGTAAAGTCTTGTTTTGGACAGTCAGATAAAAGATTACGGTGTCTTAGCACTGTGTATTGAAATGTATTGTTATTTCTTCTCTGTAGTAGTAATATTCGAGGTCTTCTCATCTAGTTGCTTTTGATTGGTACATAGTAAATATTTCGTCATTCACACGACTATTGCAAGTTGAAACTGTAACCACCGAAATAATAACAGTTACAATAGCATGCTTCTGAATCTGGAGTGATCTGAAGTATTTATCACATATAACTCCAGATACAACTTTTCAATGTGTGAGCAGATTCTAGTTATCTATAAATAGTTTTCCACTCAAGAGCCATGCTAAGAGAAGAAATTGGTACTCTTCAAAATATGTGCACATTCTGCATTGCAATCACATATGTTAAATATCTTTGAGGCAGGGATAAAAGTGAATCTGAGAAGGTGGGGGCGCTTGACACGCCGTCCTCCGTGCCTATCTTTGCCCATTGTATTTTTTTTTTTTACAAAGTGAGGGGACGCCTTAGATTATTTTGGAAGTGGTGGAACGATATCCGTGCGCGTTCCTCCTCACTTTTACCCCTGCTTTGAGGTAGAAAATAGCTTAAACATCGATATTATGAAACTTGAATAAAGTGTACTAATGTAAGCACAACTACAAAAATAAATAAATTTATTTACAAATACACAACTCAAAAGAGTCTAAGTATCAGCAATATATATATATATATATATATATAATATTTTAGAAATAATAGACGTTTCTTACGGAAAATGTAAAGTTTTCAGCATATTTTTTTCTCCATTATGTTAATATAACTAACAAACAATCCAGAAACAACATTAAATATTATTTTTGGGCCCGAAAACAGATTTAGCAGTGAATGGTTAAGATTTCCTGAAATCATCTTTTGCTCTGAGGGAAACACTTGTGGCTTTGTAGCAAGAGGCAGTTAACTACAAAATTAGTCTGCATATATGCCAAAAAGAATAAAAGTTGTCGTGCCATTACTTATAACAGTTTTTCAATCAAGTAATAGTAGAAATCCTATTCTAAAAGTACATCAATCACATTTATTTTCTGCAAGTTGGCCACTTTTCAGTGGAACTGATGGTGGCGAACATGGACAGATTTCACTGTATATATATTTTGTTGACAATGATTTGTTTATTTGATCTAAATAATTTGTTTTATATTTTTGCAGCAATTTCTAGGTGGTGGCCTTGTACTAGCTGGTGTAAGACTGGTTGAACTAGATCTTAGTGATAACGCATTCGGTCCAATTGGTGTTGAGGGTCTAGCGTTTTTGTTGAGAAGTTCAGTTTGCTATGCACTTAAGGAATTGAGATTAAACAATAACGGACTCGGAACAGCAGGAGGAAAGGTAAGTTTATTAAATGAAATGAAAGTACATTATTTTAATGTGTCATGGATTTTTGGGTTAAACACGACGGGGATACGCTAACGAATAATGGGGTAATTAAGTAATTAGTAGATAATTGATAACTTGGAAATGAACCTAATACTACCTTTGTTTTATAGGAATAATAATAATAATAATAAAAAATAGGATTCCAGCAGGCAAATATACAACACATAAGGGAGCACTTTTCCTTAAGTCATGTTTTTGTAACGAAATTAGTAAAAATACCATTAACAATTCGAACCAAACTGACACATGAATACAAATATTTACTTGCACTACTCGTGGAATACATCTGTCATTTAGTGTATCCGAAATTTTCAATGGTAACAACCATCTTCCCATTATGAGTAACTGATACATTCAATGGATTTTCTTACTACACAAGTAGAGTACTAGCACTATTTTTAATCTTAAACCGTATAATACATTTGCACCACTCATGAAATCTTTGAGTAATATCAAGAAAAGTTTCATAGTAGTTTTGTGAAAATTCAGAGGAGCATTATTTCCCGATAATATCGACGTGTTGTTAGATATTTTTATTATTAGAAGAACTTTGTTGTTTTGATATTTTAAATACAGTTTTTACGTGAATCTAAGACTCTCTCAAATATAAGATGTACCCCAATTTTTGAAGGAAAAATTGAAGAAAGAAAAAAACTACACTGCATTGGTTTTAAAGAATGGAAAAGAAAGAAAAGAAAAGATTAATAAACATCACTTTTCGCTTGAAAGATGCAGAATAATGCACTCGCTTGTCACTCATCACGCAGCCCGTATACTGTTGGTATCACTCTGGAAATCTCTCAACAGTTCTCTATAAGATGGCTCAGAATCAAATGGTAACCATATTATCACGAACGAACAGGTCTTTTCGAACGGATCACAATGCCGGAAGTCGTCAACTTGAAAACTGCACCTGCAAATCTTTGGGGAAGCAGATTGTCATTCCCAAACAATGATTCACTCACCCGTGTCATCCCCCTCCCTTCCAAATCTGTTTGTGCCTCCAAATTTCTGATTTGCAGCGTTTTTAAACTCCTTTTTTTGTTATCAATTGTCATGCTTCAAGATGTGTGACTCAATTGTTTGTGTTCTTTAAACGGAGGAAAGAACCAGCCATGATATGTGCGGGAGGGGGGAACAATCTCCGCTGTCGTAAATTCACAAGAATGATTCATTTATTTCATTTACCAATGGTTTGCGGGCTAATTTTAAAGGGTTTTAATTTCGCCTAATATGCACGATTCTAATTCTGCATTCTGTTCGTACACACAAAATACACATTCTTTAGAGAATCGTGATTAACGGGATTAGCAAGTTTTTGACAAAACTCCCCTAATCTGGTCTAAATTTGCATAACTCAGATCTAAGACGCGCCTTGATTTTAGAGGCAAATCGACAAAAATGTGCGTCTTACAATCGCATAAATATGGTAACAACAATAAATGTCATGCGATGTGATAAGTTTGCTGTAGATGCTTTAAGAAAACGCTGCAAAGGAGAGCGGGAGTTCCCCTCGAAAATTACAGCAATTACTAAATGACAGACATGCTTAGATCAGTCCAAGTGAATGTATGGAATAGCATTAGTTCTTCAATGCAATGTTTGCACATTCAGTATACATTAGTTGTGATTGATACAGCATTCTCTTATTTTATAGGCATTAAGCCTTGTAGAATTGTGAGAAAAAAAAGAAAAAAAAAGTAGTATGTTTACGAGATAACTAATCAAAGTGGCAAAATAAAATTTCTGAAACCTAATTACTGGAAGCTTTTCCACAAAGGAGCCACAAAATCTAGTGCTGCCGTACTTGTGAATAAAATTATTGTTTCCGAATTTTCCCTAGTCTTATAAGAAAAAAATGTTGAATAAAGTTAATTTTAAAAAGAAAAATTTCGTTACTGTTGTATACATGGTGTGTTTATGACGATTTCAGATGTTGGCTAGTGCTCTGCTGGATTGTTACGAGAAGAGTAAAGAGGAAGGTCAACCTTTGGCGTTGCGAGTGTTTATTGCTGGCAGAAACAGACTAGAAAATGAAGCTACCCGCGAACTAGCTCGTGTTTTTAAGGTAAGTGGAATACAGGAGGAGTAGGGTGTAATGGCCTCCAATATTATGATCATGATCACAAATGTTGACCTGTTGTATCAATGGAAGAATGAGGTATTTGACGATTTCTTCGTAGTCGAAAGATCACCCCGGTTAAGTGATTAGCATATTACTTTTAGTGTGTATGGAGCAAGGTCATTACCTGACGATAGTATATTTTATTGTTATTGTGCATAGTCTTGGGTCGTGTTACTGAATCCTTTGTTTCGTTATTTTTCTGTTTTGTCTTTAGTATGTGTCGCCCAGAAAGAATAGTTTCCTGTAATTCATTTTCGGATCTTGGTTTTATTGTTAGGGAACATCGTAGACTAGTGGCTAGAGCGTTGGACTCGTCCGCGTGGTCCTAGGTTCAATTCTTGACCGGTGCTTCCAATTTTCGACGTCCACCCAGAGACGTGAGGCAAACAGGGGAGTTACGTGAAAACAAGGCGTAACGGCCACTATGTCAAGAAAGGCCGATAAGTTCAGGAATATACGTTATCTTCCAAAAATGGCGTTCCGAAATCAAAACCTAACAATACATCATGAACCATTCAATTTCATGGAATTTTTTTTTTTTTTTTTTTTTTTTTT
Source organism: Thermobia domestica (assembly GCF_964235325.1). Lineage (NCBI taxonomy): Eukaryota > Metazoa > Arthropoda > Insecta > Zygentoma > Lepismatidae > Thermobia > Thermobia domestica. The sequence continues at coordinate 29,357,919 of NC_137463.1, read as the reverse complement.
AAAGCAGTTCTTATTTATCAGTAACCCTTTCGCTAAACGCTTTGACAAATAGGGAGGAAATGAGATCAAAGTTAGAGACCAGTGTCCATATGGGTGTCATATTGGAATGTAGGATGATGTTAATTCGTGCAGGCCAGAGAGTGGAGGAATACAATACTAATGGTGTGGATAGGTCGGTAAGAGTTCAGGAAGGAGAGAGAGGGAGAAAAAAAATATATATATATAAACTTAGGAAAAGTTGTGGGAAAGTTCAGAGAAAAGTAATATTTTGTTACATAAAATTGGACATACACGTAATTGTTTAGGTGTACAACCAAATAACTACACAAAATTTCGTAGATATCAAGTGGGAATCTTCCAAAACTTTTAGAACAAAGAAACACGATTTTTTGAAAGCTAAAATTAAGGAACTTGAAGATAATAGTAAAAATAAAAACATTCGGGACATGTATAAGGGGATCAACGAATTTAAGAAAGACTGTCAACCTCGTGCTTATATATTAAAGAAAGCTGACAGAACAGTTCTCACGGATACAGATAGCATCTTAAATAGATGGAAAGATTTCTTTGACGATTTGCTTAACACGCAGCCAAAAACTAATATGCGTGGAGAAAGGGAGATACAGACCGCAGAACCGTATATTCCAGAACCCAACTAAATAGAAGTAGAAAACGCTATAAAATAAATAAATAAAAATAAAGAAACACAAATCTCCGGGTGTAGACGAAATTCCGGCTGAGTTAATTTTAGCTGGAGGCGAAAAATTGTGGAATAAGATACACAAACTCATTCTCCTTATCTGGAACAAGGAAGAATTGCCACAGGAGTGGAAAGAATCAATCATTGTTCCAATTCACAAAAAAGGCGACAAAACTGATAATAATGATCGAGGCATTTCTCTTCTATCATCCTATAAAATTCTTTCAAACATTCTATTAGCAAGATTGACTCCATACGCAGATGAAATTATTGGAGATTATCAGTGCGGATTTAGGCGAAATCGATCAACTATCGACCAAATATTTACCATTCGCCAAATACTCGAAAAGAGATGGGAATACAATACCCCGGTACACCAACTATTTATTGATTTTAGAAAGGCTTATAACTCGGTTAGGAGAGAATCCTTATACAACGTCCTTACAAAATTTGGAATACCGAAAAAGCTAATTTGATTAATTAAGATATGTTTAAATGAATCCGAAAGTAAAGTCCGGATAGGAAATTTTTTGTCCACGAGCTTTCACGTCGAGAATGGCCTGAAACAAGGAGATGCGTTGTCGCCATTATTATTTAACTTTGTTCTGGAATACGCTATAAGGAAAATCAAAGATAGCAACTAGGGCCTAGAATTGAATGATATTCACCAGGTTATGGCGTATGCTGATGACGTAAATTTAATATATAAGAGAACAATAGAAAGAAATGCAGAGGTCTTATTAAACGCTTGCAGTAATTTGGGTTTAGAAGTAAATGCAGAGAAAAGTAATTACATGGAAATGCATCGGGACCGCAATACGGCAAATTAGGGATGCGTTAAAATATTAAATAATACTTTTGATAAAATGGACACTTTCAAATATCTGGGATCAATATTAACAGACGGAAATCATAATCTAGAAGAAATTAAATGTCGACTAAAAGCAGGGAATTCGTGTTATTATTTAGTTCAAAATCTCTTGTTGTTGCGAATTCTGACGGGGAATTTGAAGCTTAAAATAGATAAAGCGATAATCATGCCTGTTCTGTATGGTTGCGAAATATGGTCGCTTACTCTAAGAACATATACTGAAAGTATTTCAGAACAAGATCCTGAGGCGAATATTCGGACCCAAGAAGAACGGAAATGGGGAATGGCGGAAACTTTATAACGAGGAACTACATAATTTATACGGTTTACCAAACATTGTTAGGGCCATCAAATCTAGGAGGCTTAGGTGGGCAGGTCATGTAGCTAGAATGGAAGAAAGTAGAAACACTTTTAAAGTCTTGGCTGGAAGAGCAATCGGAAAACGACCGTTAAGAAGACCTAGGCGCAGATGGGAGGACAATATTAAAATAGATCTCGCAGAAATAGGAATACAAAGTAGAAACTCGACCCAGTTGGCTAAGGATAGAAGTCAGTAGAGAGCTTTTGTGAACGCGGCATTGAACCTCCGGGTTCCATAGGCCATGGAGTTGGTTAGTTAGAATACTGTACACCTTTAATCTTTTAGTTTTACATCCCATGTTTTTGGCATGGGGAATAGAGGGTGTTACGTGATTGCCCATATTGATGATGCAATAATTGATGAAATGAGAAGCTGAAAGGGAGCAAGAGAACACCGAGAAAACTCTCAAACACAATGTCACACCATCTATCTATCTTCAGCATTAGGGGGAACGGGTAAAACAATACCATAATCTTTTTATTCATTTATTTTATTTTAGTTTTTGTAAGCTAAGTTAATAATTATGAAGTTGAAAAACTGTGCTGTGGAGGATCAAAGTTTTTTCAACATTGGGAAGCGGTAAGATTTGAGACATATTCTGGAGAGGGGGGGGGGGGGAATGAGACTCATATCACGGTAGGTTAATCCGATTTCTAAGGTGAATCTGTTGTACATTATACATATAGTAAGGGACATCAATTTCATCTCACTTTCCTTTGTGGCAGTCAGACACAAATCATTACATTTCTCCCCAAAAACACGTTTCAAATCGGATTATTGGGAGGACAGTTCCCCCAGTTTCAAGATGAAGACATGCCATGGGATCGAACCTTTTTGCTGCTGGCCTGTTAGGAGGTCTATGAATTTTTAAAATGTTGAAAGTAAACAACGAGGGTATATATAACAATATTCACGCACAGACATACTCACACAGACACATTTAACGTTGTAGAGACGAAAATTACCTACACTACGTGTACTACTGGATCTTTTTTCCCCACCCAGATTTTACATTTCTAGAACAGTTTTTGAAAGATAACACTGTACACCTTAATGGAAATTTAATATTCTGAAAGAAATTCAGCTTCGTAGAGCGATCGACGAGTTTTCGTATAGCAAACAAATTTCAGAAGTATGCCCGTAAATATTTAAAAGGCAAACTAATGCAATTTTCAGCTTGGCTCTTAAAAGAGCCTATTAAAAATTTCAGAGTGAAGTTCTTACATCAATGGTTCCACACGTGATAAGTTATGCGTGTCGTCGTCACTGCTAGTCTCAATTTCATAATCATCATCGTTGGAAAGACTTTTCATGATCATCGTCGCTGTCAACCCCACAATTAATGACAAGTCTTTCGACTTCATCTGATGTTTCATCCTGCTGCCGATACATATTCTCTAAGTGTTCAACATGATCACAACATCTCACCCATTCCTCAAGTGAAACTGAACGAAATGCTTCTTCTGGCAACTTAAATGTATCTTGCAGAGACAAATCAACATTTTGTGCCACAACTCTCTGCTTCACAATTCCCCATATCTTTTCAATGGGTGAAAAATTACGATTATATGGCGGCAATTGTATGAGAATGTGGCCGTTTCTTCTAAAATGCAGTGGAAATAGTATATTGGATTTGGTTTACTTTTCCTGAGAACTTCAATGAGTTCTATTTTCATCATATTCTCATCGAAGGGAATATTATTTAAACAAAGCTAATTTTGAATATCTAATTTCTTCGCGCTGGTCGATGGGGGTTTATCTGAAGAACATGATAGGATGCGTTGTCCAATACAGTTACACTCTCATTTGGCAGCCCTGGTATTATCTTTTCCTGCAACCACTTTTCAAAATTTGTATCATTCATATCATCATGGTAATCACCTGTTTTAGATTGTGATTTGAATATAAGTAATTTGAATATTACGCATTTTGAACAAATCGTAATCTACCCTCAGCATGACCAATAATGAGTCGTGATCCAGAACTGCTATTTACAAGAACACCATATTCGTCTACACCTTGCGAACATTTTTTAACTTTGCAACTTGAATGAATATATGTTTCATGTACATACACAATATTTTTCTCTTGTTCCCTCTATTTTTAAATATTTCTGAGCATGCTCACCATGCTACATCATCAACCTTTTCCATAAGTTTGTACCGCTTATCTTTACACCTCTTATATTTAAATCCCATTTCGAGGAGAATCTTCCATAACATTTCAACACAACTCTTAAGCCCTATTTGCTTTTTGGCATATAAAAGTATTTTGCGGAGTGTAGAAACCTCTTTGTTCACGTAAAATTTATGTAAAATTCTTCAAAGTATACATTTATCTGTATCATCAACTTCGATAAGCTTTCATTGTTTTTCTTATCTGGTGTTGATAATTTCTTTCCCTCTTTGAGTGCTCGTGCCTCTCTTCTTATCTTCTTAATAAATCGTTCAGATTTATTAAGCATTTCGGTGCTCTTTTCGTACCATTGTCCCGAGGTAGTATCCAGGAATTGGCTCCCTTTTCCCTGTCACAGAAATCGATGACATTCCGAATTACTTCACGGCCTTCGCTATGCACTGTTCTGTTATCCATTCTAAATAGCTTAGGATCTTCACTGGCAAAGACCAAACGACTGAATGACAAATTGGCAACACAGCCGAGGTCATTCACTTCCTCCCCCAAAGCAAAGGGAAGATCTCCTCTGCAAGAAGGTAGTGGGGGTGGGGCTGAAGTATATTTCATTTTCCGAGGGCTTAGGTGAATTAAACAGACTTTAGCAAGTTGCGTTTAATACATTGTTGTGATGGATTCGGTGCCCTGGGACAGGTAAGTAGAGAATTTGTGCGCTGCAGGAGTATCGGTGATAGTTAATGCAAATTAAAAGAGGGTATCCATATTCTTTAATATAAAGGGCTGAATAATAGGTGCATTTAAAGACGTAAATGAGTTCGGAGGAATTACAATCACCGGAATGATGATAAGTATGTATTATCTTGTGTTGAAATGTTACACTGGCACATCTTGGTTTCTGTCATTTCTTCGGCGAATGCGCAGGTGTTTTTAGGAGCTAGTTCCCATAATGAGGGTGAGAAGGTTTGTCTTCAATATAGAACGGTTCCGAAAAGCCTCTTCGGCTTCAGGTGAGGTGGTGAGTGTGAGGTAAGGAAATTCATAGTTTTCTGTAAGTAATAGAGGCTGGGATGATGTTGAATAGCTAAGTTATATACGGTATATATTTAATTGAATAATAGTTGTTATATATAATTATTCAATTTACATGTGGAAAAACGAATTCCACCGGAAGGAAAAATACTGTAACATACTATATTTTATATATAAATTATTAGATATACAGCGTGAGGTCTAAAGTATCACCTGAAATACTGAAGAAACAAGAAAAGCTATCGATTTTCGCTTTGCGGTAAACAGCAGTATCAAATGGAACTCTGAAATGAAGTGGATTTTTTATAATTGAACTATATACAAAATCTTATATATAAAAGAGAACGCACAAATCCTTTGTTACCTCATCACGCTAATACGGCTGAACCAATTTCTTTTATTTTTGGGGGGTTATTAGGATTTGGACCCTAGATGGTTTTTATCATATCACTTTAATTTTTAATTACCAGTGTCTTGAGATAATTGACCATTCAAGTGTCCATAACGTACAAATCCTTTGTTAGTTCATCATAGGTAAAAATAAACGTATTTATATGCAACCCGCATGACCGTGTCACTCGGCGGGTTAACATAAATGACAGGCGATATAATGTTAACATTTACTGCAATCTACTATGGTTTTTATCATATCACTTGAAAGCGAAAACTTCCGGGGTGACCGCAGCGAAGCGGGTCGGGTTAACATAAATGACAGGCGATATAATGTTAACATTTACTGCAATCTTCTATGGTTTTTATCATATCACTTGAAAGCGAAAAAGTAAAAATTATCTAAGTAACAAAGTTTATTGCGTTCCGGGGTGACCGCAGCGAAGCGGGGTGAACGCTGCTAGTAAATAAATAAAAATAAAAAAGGGCACATGTGGGGAAATGCAAATGCTTCTGCTACACATAGTAACGGAGCTATGACCATGGGAAAGGTTATAAACAGAAAGACAAGTGACCTACTTGACCTCCAATACTGTTATACGTGTGAGCTATGAGAAATCATGGAAAAAAGACTAAGAAACGCGAACATATGGCGTTCGAGAAGGAAGGAAAAACACACGATACATCGTCAGCACCATTTGACAGTGTACAGAACGTAGTGACAGTATGTCGAAGAACCATATAAAAACTGACATGCACAATGAGCGTAAACCTAGTCCTTAAAGTGTACGTTGAAAATGGTTGGCTATGATACAGGCGTCGAGGGATACGCAAAGATCATTCCACAGAATGTAGCATTGCATATGGAATAGCCCATGGTCACATATTCGTTACTATGTGCAGTAGAATCATGAGATAAATGGCGTTGTATTTATCCGCCTGTACTCTATCATGTTCATGATTTTTGTCTAATCGTTTTCTTTTACAAAAATTTTACTTTGTTTCTGATGCCCTATTTGTTGATATTTTTCCTACCACATCATATCTCATTTGCCGAGTCCCATTTGACCCCATTGCCATTTACCGCAAACCGTATAATGCTAATGTTTCTCGTTTCTTTGGTATTTCAGGTGATACTTCTAGATGCTTCACGCTGTATATGTAATAACTAAGTTATATACAAAATACAGTATGTTAGAATATTATTTGCTTCCGTTGGAATTCGTTTTTACACAGATTGTTTGCTGACAAGCTTCAGGAAGATAAAAGTCTATAATACTATAGGATATTTTGTTTTCCAGATCTTAGGATCATTAGAAGAACTCGCAATGCCACAGAATGGAATCTACCACATCGGGATTTCAGCGATTGCAGATGCTTTAACAGAAAATCGCAACTTACAGATTTTAAATCTGAACGACAATACAATCGGTGAGAAGGGTGCTGCAGCAATGGCAAATGCTCTGCCCCACCTCCAGTATCTAAGAGAGATCAATTTTGGCGATTGTCTACTGAAAACTAAAGGGGCTATTCTTATTGCAGAAGCTTTGGCTGAGGGACATCCCCATCTAGAAGTAAGTAAAGCATTGTTTGATTATTGTGATAAGCTGTGTAGTAGTAGCTTCATTCCGTAAAATTCCAATCGATGGTGAAATATTTTACAGGTAACGGGAGTGTTTATAACCAAACTCATTAATATTGTCTTCTTTTGTTTCCCTAGCGTGTGCTGATGCATGGCTAACATCTGAACACATATCGCTGCTTATCCCATTAATAATATGATTTTGTAAGGTAATTCAAAAATTATATAGCGTACAGATCTCATTTTTACGCAATTTGTAATGTTTTGAAATAAAACTTTGTTACCTCAATTATGTTCAATGGACTCAATATATTTGTTGGGGCAGAAAGTCCTACAAAATGATACACATGCTTTTAGTTTTAACAAGATATATATTCTGTGAGACAAGAGAATTAAGATAAATTGAGTTGAAACATGGGTAAGTAGGTACTAAAATTATAAGAATTAGTTTAAAGATATATGCAAATAGGTAGAAAAAGTAATAAAGAAGTAAACTTTAAAAAGTGAACATCGATAATTTTAAAATAAAAGCTTTGATAGTTTTGGGACAACTTCACAGTCGTTCTAGAAGTTAAGAATATTTCAATCACCTTATTGTCCTGCAGGCTGTTTTCAGGGTTTTAATCTTCCTACAGGTAATGGCGATTATCCTACATTCGTATTCCCAAGTAAAATGATAAAGAATACAAGTTACATGCACAATCTAAAACTGCAATTATTATAATATTTTCAGTATTACAAACTTAATAGATGCTGTAGGATATTCACACTTTCTATAAGATGAAAAACCCTGAAGAGGCCACAGAACTTAAGATCAATGAAGTATGTTGAATCCATTGACATTGAATGCAATTACGGAATTCAAGTGTGTTAGAAATTGATTTTAATGATTATGGTTGAGTGGAGATGAAGATATTGGCAATTTCTCACGCTTATTGACTAACTTCGTATTTCGAAAGAGAACTGAAAGAGAGATGTGCGTCAGTTAATGTAATAGAGATTTCATCCCGGAACTAACTACTGACTACAACATGTACTGATTGAAGGACTGGAGTTAACTCCGAGTTTAGCTAGAGAATCTATTACCCACTTCTCTACTTCAAAGGGAAACAAGTATGTAATTATATTCTGAAACTCACCCACTACGGTTGGAAATTGGTAACTTAACAGCATAATTTTCTGTCAGTGGGTGCTTCCTGTCTTCATTTCAGAAATATGTTTGTGATGTTTCCGCACTCTAACGTTGTTCCTGCCGAAAAGAAAATGTTATGTCCAGAAACTGTTAATTCATAAATTAGAAAGTTTGTAGGCCCTACAGTTAAAATTGCCCTTACTTGAGGGTTAAACTTGCAGTTTGTAAATATAAATTTATTTCTATTATGGTTTTGTATGTACCATGATATAATGTTGAGCCAGTGTTTATTAAGATTTCTTTAACCCAAAGTTAATTTTGGCTCTTTCTTGAATATAGTAAGCTTCGAAAATAATCCTGCCTTTTCTTGATTTTCAGTTTAACACTGTAACTTGACACTGTAACACTTCAATTTAACTTGATTTTCAGTTTCTCGATTTTGTGTTCACTTTCCAGCAAGTGTTTAGATAAACCAGAATTAGCTGCAATTTGTAAACGTACACCCACTTACTACGTTTAATATTTAGTGTGTTATTTCAGTGTTCCCTGGCACTTTCCTCAGCAGATCCAAGCAACTCACGTGTAACCGATTTTACGTAGAATTTCATTTTGTTGTATTTCATTAATATAATACGTAATGTAACTTGCTTGCATTAGAATCCACTTTTGAAAGTGCTATTGCTGAGTAAGTTATGCAGATTTTTATGGAGACATGTATTAATATAATGTTTCTCACAGTAGTAACATTTTCGAATGAAAAGAATTTTAGCGCAAAGAATTCATATCATATTAACGAAATAGCGCAAAGTGAAATTGTGAGATGGCTTTCACGTGAGTGATCACTCCTTTCCCTTCTGTTGGCTGCGACTGGGCTCGGGAACATCTTAGTCCCCAACAATCATATTTAAGGGATTCTGTTGGTCTTCGGACCACCATTAAAATTGTACATCACACCCCAATTGTACAAGAAAACGATGACGCCCCAAGAGTAGTAGATTTGTGTGCTGCACTATTCAGTGCAGTTTACATTTTGCTGTAAGTTCAACAAAGAGTCATTTCAATAAAACTTTGAATTTTCTCTATCTATTGTCATACCGCCTTGTATCATAGGAAAGGTTTGTAATAAAACGGTTGTGTGTGGAGGGGGCGGGGGGAGTTCGAAATCCCATGTACATTATTTGCTCTAACGATTTTACATCGTGGAGCGCTGTCATGTGTAGAGAACATTGTAATATACCCTTGGCTTTTCAAATATAAACAATACATTGCAAGCTGGTTGGAAACCTAGGTTCGACCAAAATAGTTTCCAGTTGGGCCCTGCATCTCCAAAGACTCTGTTTGAGATTAACAAAACTGGTTTCGACCTATTTGTCAACTTCCAATGATGTCAAGGACTTGGCAGCTAAGGTACAATATCAACAAATGTTCCAATATTTTAGTGTCTTCTTATAGTTTAATTTTGAATCCTGCTTACTTAGCTTTGGAACTACATGTAATTTAAAATCTATCCAACACAAACACTTAATTATTACTAATCTGTGTAACAGTTTCGGCACTATATCGATGCCTTTATTAAACGCATTGTCTGTAAATGTGTCTGTGTCTGATAATGTTAAAGGCAATAAGGGGGTGCGATGGGTCAGTGATAGAGCGCTTACCTCTGGTGTATTGGGTCCCTGGTTCGATCTCCGGCCAAGTAAGTTTGCAGTGGACATAACAATGTATCTGAGTTTTCTGGAGATACTCCCGTTTCCTCCCATATTCTTATTCTACCAGTTTTTTCATCATTCAGTTGCTTTAATCATCCGTCTCCCTTAGCCTAATGGGCATTATCGTTCAACGTTAAGCTGAAAGATTTCATTTTAATTTCTGATAAAGACAATGGTATATTGCCGAAACTATTACTCAGATTATTAATAATGAGTACTTTGGTCAGATTTTATTTTTAATTTTTTTATTACATTAATTGTGAGACTTTCTGATGATATACAGAAATCCGACAGGAGATTGCCATATCTTGTACGTGTGAAAATGTGTATGTTCATATTCATGTATGCCCATTTATTTCAGGATATTCATCTAGGGTTCAATGAAATCAGTGTTAAAGGTGGATTGATGATAGTACAAGCAATGAGGAATAAATCAAAGTTAAAGAGTTTGAATATAGATGGCAACCAGTTTGGTGAAAACGGGAAGGAGCTAATCACAGATGAACTAGCGCACGCTGGGAGGTTAGACGCGCTAGGAAGCATGGAGTAAGTTTTTCTCCTCTCTATCTGTTTATCTATCTATAACTTAATTATATACTGTGTTGATTTACTTTGATTTTAAATAACATTCGAATCCTTCCCAATCAAATATTAAATCTTACTTTTGACAAGTAGACTCCTAAATCATCGTATAAGTGACAACTCGTAAGTTGTGTAGCATTTCACCATATTAAATTAGGCGTGAATATTAGGGTAATTTGGCGTTGCGATACACACCCCCGCTAAATGTATTCTATGTGATCATAAATACGAATTAGTGAAATACCAACTCCCTACGAGAACGTTAAACCGTGCCAACTTGACAAACATGAAATGACATTTCCACATTATAATATAATTTAGAATGTCCAACCGTGATAACGGAGAAGCTTAAAGAGACAGAAAAACAAAACTTTGCACGAATCAAGTAGAGAAAGAAGAACATCTACCCGTGTATTGACAAACATCACCGGATTAACAGTGTTGCCAACCCAGGAGAAAGTTTTGTTTTTGTAAATCGAATGACTAAATTGGATATAATCATTGGAAGCAACAATGAAAATAACGACGAAAGAGATGTTAAATGTAGATCAGTGTTGTAAACGTTTCGAGAAACAACGTGGAACATGTGTTAAATGCAAATGCCGTGGCACTTGCAAGGAGTGAGGTACTAATGTTTTGTAGATCTTAAATCAAATATTTACAAGAACTATTTACGCTGACTCCAAGTCTAGAAGGGTCCGTTGAACAGTATTGTCATAACTCTCGTACTGACCGAGACATTCGTTATCTTGTTAAAGCTGAGAAGTAAGGTTTGTAAAAGATGGCAACGCTGCACAGTGGGTTGGAATCCTAACAGCCTGTTCAAAATACGAAAACATCGGCAATTTGCATGGGTTTATGTACTCGTGGGTTTCCGAGGTCGCTGATAGCGATGGTGACGTTAAAAGCGACTTATCAATCTCACATAACCACGGTACTGCTCCTCATGCTCTACCGCCTTGCATTATAGGTTTTATACCATGCTGCACTAATGACCTTTTCCGAGTTATTGTACCTTTTCCAAGCTCAACTTTTCTATTCTGTTGATGGCAATACTGTTCAACGGACAGTCAGCGTAAACAGTTCTTTAAATATTTAATTTAAGGTCCACGAAGACTAGCTAAGGAATCTTCCGCGGTGTGCGGAGAACAAGAATGTCCTCTACAAAAAAAGGAAAAAAAATCGCTTCTACAATCCTGGCGAGAAGTGTTTCCACCCTAACGAAAAGTTGTTTAGCATACATAAAATACAAGTCATTTACAAATTCAATTCACAAGTTAACTAAATGCACTAATATTATATTTGCTATTTGCATATTGTTAAGTAACCAACAAGGTGTGCCTTGCAGCTGTGACTACACGCTCCATAATTCCACTTGATTTGAAAAATACAGGAACGTGTTCTTTACTGACCGGGATTTTCTGACAGCTTCAGGTGTATCGTCATTATCAAAGACTCAAACTTTGTTCTGAGTGTTGGTCTGCACATCATAATAGTACAACCAAGTCTCCTCACCTGTCACGATGTTCACATATCGAGATTGTTCCTTATCAAACATTTGTAGCATCTCCCGGCACCATGTAACACGTCGTGTCATCTGCTCTTCAATCAGACTATGCGACACCCAGAGATGACAATTTTTTCATGTACAAATGGTCATTCAGAATCGAACAAATTGCTGGTGTGTTTAGGCCTAAGAGATCCTCAATCTGCTGGTAGGTCACTCGCCTGTCTTCAAGCATTTTTCTAACAGCAGTAATGTTCTCTAGAGTGAAATTTTCCCTTTCGAATTCTCTGTACCACCTGAATATAGTTGTACGATGTGGAGATGCATCATCCAATGCAAAAGTTAGTTCTTCTGAGCACTGAACCACGTTTAAATCACGCGCGAAATCGTACCGTAAAACTGCTCTCACTTCCTGACCAAAATGCCATAGCAAGCACTTCATAGACTGTCACTGCTAATAAATGACAGCCCATCGACTTGATGCAGCGGTTACTGTGCAAATATGAACATGTCTCAGCATAAAAAAAAAATTGGGCCATATGGTTGCGTCGTATTGTAAAACTTTCCTAATGCCCTTTATATTATATATCGTGTTATTTTTTTAAAAAGGAACAGATTTATAATATTTATTTCGAATAAACTATAATCGATAGAGAGACATACAAAGAGTTTTAAATCCCCACGTACTAGTTCTGTTCAATCCCTACAGTGACGCTGTGATTTGCTTACAAGAAAACGATGACGCCCCAGAGTAGTAGATTTGTGTGCTGCACTATTCAGAGTGAATCCATTGTTGCAGTGCAGTTTACATTTCGCTGTAAGTTCAACAAAGAGTCATTTCAATAAAACATTGAACTTTCTCTATCTATTGTCATTTATTAGAAATAAATATTTTAAATTTGCTCCTTCCTTTCTAATAACCTTGTGTATATGTGTGTATAACCGGAGACGGGTTCGTATGCCATGTCATTTTTTTTTTTCACTCAGTAAATCCCTAATTTTGGAAGCTTGCTAGATAATATTTTTTTATTTGATTCACAAATGGCTTCCATGTGCTTAGTGGTTATAAGTGATTCAAGTAAATACGAATTATTGCTTTAAGAAACTTGTCATAACTGTACCATGATTTCGTGTTTGGAACAGTGACGATGAAGGCGAAGAAGAGGAAGGGGAAGAGGAGGAGGAAGAAGATGAAGAGGAGGAGGATGACGAGGAAGAAATTGAGGATGAGGAGGAGAATGAGGGTGAAACTGAGGAAGAATCTGAAATTCAAGTAACAACCAATGGCGAAGGTGATCGACCAATAGATTTAACCAAAGAGAATGGAACTCAAGAAAACAATATCGAATGTGTTAAGGTAAGAAGTTACCTGATAAGTAGAAAATAATTTGTAGGAGGGTGGCAGAGCTTGAGAACAGCTTTTCTGTTTTGATTTCTTGTCTTATCTGAGTGTTCTGCCTGAAGACAAGTTCTAGCCCGTTTATCCTAACGTAGCTAGTTCGGGCCACTAGCTAGAGTAGGGGTAGGATGGCCATTTGCTTGCAGCTCAAAAAGGAAAATGGTGAACTGGTAATTACACACTGGAGAATTTTGAAAATTAAGATTAGAGATTCTAGGTGTGCAGTTACACAGATAGGTAGGCGCTTGAACATGTCAATTTATAATGCACTCTTAATGCACTCTTCACTTCCTCCAATGTCAGAATCTTCACAGGAGATTATCTTATTGTTGGAGTCACGCTAAATCGCTATTCCAAGAAAAGCGATGAGTTTTAAAAAATTATTTATAATTTATGTGTAGAAACATCTCTGTTGCTTCCTTAAGAATATTTTCGGTGAGTTCTCGTGTACGCCTTCCCTTTGATCTCTTGGTCTTGTGTGCGATTCATGATGGGAACACTTTTCTTAGTATTGATCCGATGTCTGGAGGCTTCAAATTAAGTAGTTACTTGTTGGTTAGGAAAGCGAGAAATAATAGCGCTGGCCGACGACGTGCCACGTATTATTCAGTTGAATATATGCCATCTGGCAGACCATAGCCCCAGCATAAGCTACAGCACTATGAAAATTGACGTTTTCGTTGTGTACCCTTTTTCGTGTTGTTCCAGCGAAACCAATATTTGCTTGCACAAAATAGACAAACCACATACCCATAAACTTTTAAACGTACAGAATAGAAAAAAGAAATAACACATAATAAACGCATCTTTATTAAGTGATTATTAGATCTAAGTTTATTTTTCACTCTTAAATATATTTCCTCAAATGTTAATGTATATATGCGTTTTGACCGAAGAGGGAAATTACAGTGTTCTATTTTTAATATACCGTGCTTCACCTTTTGCTTTGTTTGGTTGCATGGAATCAATAACTTAAAAATGCCAGTGGAGATTCCGTGGTGAAGATTTGTGAAGAGGGTTGAGGTTTTCTTTATATACCTAACAAAACTGAACAGAGCCATTGACTCAATGAAGCAGGAATATGGTTACTTGTTGTTGACTGCTTTAGTTAGAAAATCTTCGTAGAAAACATGAAATTAGAGAGCTTGAGCGGAGGGATTAATGAGATTAGGATTAGGAATACTGTACTATACAAAAACTGAGAAGTACTGATGGTTACCCCACCCAGATATTCACTTGCACACTTCCTTTAATATTTCTTCGATGGAAGACTTTGATATCTTTAATATCAAAAAGTTAGATTGTTAGTAGAAAGATTTGAGAAAATCCGTTGCAAATAGGATGCATTGACTCTGAACAGTCCCGGAGTTATTTGAGCCAGAACACACAGAGAACTTTTGTAAATTCATGTTTCGTTTGTTCCGTAACTTCCTATCTTCTGTTCTTACCGTCGTTCAACTTACTGTTTAAATGTCCATTATAGGCAGATTGGTGCGGATGAAATGTCCACTTCGATGTTTGGTTATACCTCAACAACACAACACAGGAATGGACTAAGGTCACGTGTTCAGCGTCAAAATTTCAATATAGATCGTGATCAACGTCCGGGAAGGTTCCCTAAACCATGTCTTTATCTACAGGTGTTGCTGGTATTGTGGTCTGTGGTGGAAGCGATCCATTATGTCTTATTCAGACGAAGTGAAGCAATCAATTCGTCTGCTCAATTGGTGCAGATATCTTCAGAATTGTATATAAAAAATAGATATTTACATCCTTATTCCTACCTTCTTTTCCTGCTCAGTGTATTACTTGTAGTAACACCAGTGACAGTAGCTTCCATTTGTCTTTCATGCTAGCATCCAGTGTTCCCATACCTAGAATTTGCATTTGTGTGAGTATGAGCGAGTGAGTGTG
Organism: Thermobia domestica; assembly: GCF_964235325.1. NCBI lineage: Eukaryota > Metazoa > Arthropoda > Insecta > Zygentoma > Lepismatidae > Thermobia > Thermobia domestica. Next base: position 29,342,610 of record NC_137463.1, on the reverse strand, counting down.
TGTGTGTGAGAGAATGCGTCTGAATTCAATTTTGGGGTCCTGATAAAATATGATGCGCATATCAGTGTGTCCACTGAAGATAATTCTTACGTCATATATTAAAATCTTAAATGGATTGCATAGATTCATTATGTATTTTAATAATTTTGAAACTACTTGATTTATATCTTTGACGTCCTTGATGTGTTCTTTAATCGTAGTGTCAATATTTCTTTTCGTGATCCTTGTACGTGGTTGATTACAATCACATATGACCTGTATACGCTCGAAACTATACATTAAGGTAAATAAGAATTCTGCTACTCGTTTCCTTCAAGAGGGCATAATTGCATTTAGTTTCATAATATTCCTTGATTTTTTTTAAAGTATAATATAATACGTCAATTGATATGTGACAACACTAAAATTGTATTTTTCATTTTCTTTTTCTAGTGTACTGTCGCGGATTTCCTTCTGTTACCAACTCCTGAACGATTTTTAGGTATTGGAAGTGATAGGGATCAACTCGTTTTAGAAGAAGTAAAGAATTTCCCTAAAGAAGCATACGTAGAGAAAGTGATGCAGGTCTTGATGAAGGTATCTGCGATTACAGCATGTAATTTAGCAGCAGCGAAAGCAGCCGCTCTTCAAATGTCTGATGTTTTGTACGAAGAATTGTTTAGGTGGGCGAAACAAGAGGATGAATTATCCATAGTCAACAATTATTTAATGGTGTACCTGGGACTTATTAAGGCAAGTATCTAATTTATTTTGTGTTTGATAGGTTATTGTTTTTCCAGTCTCGAGTTTCGTTGATAAGCTATGTGGAGTAGCTATTTGGGTGTGCATGTAGAAACTCGGCTCTTTGGGGTCAAATTGCACTATAGTGAAAAGATACTTATTACAAAGATTAATAATCGAAATACTCACCATTACTATCTATGGTTTTTGCCAGTGATATGGTAACTGATAAATGCCGTCGCGATAGAAGCTTGGTGGTTTCGAAGCAGAATAGTTATTGAGCCATTTTCGCACATCTTAAACTTGTGTGAATCGCTGGTCTTTCAAAGATGATGACATCGATCCGAATAAGTAGAAATCAGACGGCACTAAGACTGGAGAATATGCCGCACACTCGAGAACTTTCCAGCCTAAGGCGAAGATGAATTCCCGTGATTCTTTTGTTGTATGTAAATGAGCGTGCGTTGTCGATCAATAGCACTTTCCGACTTCCGTGGCCGGTAAATGGTCGTTTTTCCTCCAGCACTTCACTTAATTTGATCAATTGGGCCTGATAACGTTCAGCTGTCACAGTTTGACGAGGTTCCTAAAGCTCGTAGTAAATCACATCTTTGAAATCCCACCAGACACACAGTAACACTTCCTTGGCATGAATATTCGTTTTTGCAGCTGATGTTGACGGCTGGCTTCGATCAACCCACACATTTCTGCGTTTAGGATTGTCTACAAACTCCAATTTTCATCGCTCGTGATGATTTTTCTGCAAAAAGGTCTTGTTTTTGTACAGCGAAAGCAAATTCATGCACATACCAACTCATCTCGATTTTTTTTCTTGCGTCAGTTCACGAGGAACCCATTTGCCTTCCTTTTGTATCTTTCCCATTGCATGCAATCCAAGTGATATTACTTGGCGAGTAACTCCTAACTGTTCAGCAAACTCTTCTTGCGTTTGATATGAATTTTCATCTAGTAACACTTGAAGTTCTTCGTCCTCAATTTTTTTCACTGCACCTGGACGTGTATCGTCCTCCAGACTAAACGTTCCGCCACGAAATCTTGCAAACTAATTTTTTATTGTTGAATGACTTACAGAATGTTCACCCAAAGTGGAATTAATCAGTTCTGTTGCTTGCGCAGTTTTTTTATTATTTATTTATTTATTCATTTCGTTTCATTTGAAAACAGAAGAGATGCAATGGCGTAAATGTTACTTATCGACCTCCACCTCGACTATATTTACATGCAGCATGAGAGCTTGTGCCACACTGAACCTTGTGTTATAAAACCAGCAATGCCTAAGCTACATATATTCACCCTACCGGCTGATTTGGATGCGTTCAAGAGTGTTATTGAATGCTCCCAAGTTCAGATCGAGTTTCTACTTGCACACCCAATATTTAAGGATGAGAAGTAGCGTATGTTTATAATTTGTAAACTTAATTTTTTATTTACTGCGTCCATTAATTAATGTAGTATTAACTATTCTATTTGTTTTTTCACACTTCCGTATTAGATCTGAATAACTCATATGTAATATCACTGCCGAAAGGTCTTATGACTTCAAACTTTGAAACACGTTTGAATTAATTAAATAAATAACTTAAATGCAACAGAAAATAAAGTTAAGTTCGTTGATTGTAAATAAGCAGGCTAAATACATGTTTATTTGTTTATAAGTGTATTCAGAGTGCGAAGACTCTGAGTATTTACTACCCCAGTTAGAATTGCATGTTTCAGGTAAACGCACTCGCCCTAGAAATATTACTTTTCATTTACCTACTGCTAGAACAAATACGCTATACATGTCACCTATTAGGAGAATGTGTTATATTTTTTAACTCCTATGCTGAAAGTAATCCTGAACTTGACATATTTACTATAAATGACCGTTCTCTAAGAACTATTGTGCAATCTTATTGAAGATTCATTAATTAAAATGGCCATATCTATAAATATATATTTGTAATTATGTAAGTGAATTCATGCATGCTCTAAATATATACAAAATGACTAGGTCACTATCATTGGGTAATATACCTGTTGTGATTTATATGTAACCATAAATAAATAAATAAATAAGATATTAAAGTTATCGTTACTGTATAATTATTGTTGCGGTATTAGTGTTGTGTTGTACTCTAAATACAGGATGGGGTGCGGGGGTCCTTGGTTCGATTCCAGTTCGCGCCAAGAGAGCTTTGTGGTGAACAAACACCGTGTGCGTGGGTTTTCTCGGGGTTCTTCACGTTTCCTCCCATTTTCTTCACTTCACCATTTAATTCATTTCTCATCAGTCTCCTTTAGCCGAGCCGGCATAACCGTGGGACGTAAACTTAATTTCCTTTTTTCAAATGTAGGTGGTTTGACTTTAAATAAATATTAATAAAAAGAAAATCTGGGATTGAGAAGTAAAGTAGCATAAGTCATAAAGTATTAATTTTACAGAAGAAGCGAAAAAGTGTTTTCAAGGCAATATTTTGTTGAATTGCGTCGATTGATAATTGACGGAAAAATTTTTCATTTCCCGCTTTCCAGTTGTCCACATCTCAAAACTTTCCTAGTGTCCCTTGTACTAATGTGAGAAAGAAAAAAAAAATAATAACTCAATTTCGGCCAAAAAAATGACTTGGCATAGTTTCTCTCTCAGCTCCGGAAATAAGCTTGTACTATATTTAAAGAAATAAAATGGAAAGTGTCGAATGACTGTGTGATGGTGAAGATCAATTAAATTATTATTATTATTATTATTATTATTATTATTATTATTATTATTATTATTATTATTATTATTATTATTATTATTATTATTATTATTATAATGATAGTGTTTGTGGCGTCGCGTGTCAGGGATAAGTGTGACCCTGGTCTAAGTCAGACCTGTATAGAAAATACGTAACGGCAATGCGTCATGTTATGATTCGGTTTGATTGATACTTAAAAGTTGCTGTTAATGCACTTCCACGAAATATTCAACTCGACCTATGTATCCCATTAAAGTACGGAATATGGAGTGATAACCACCACCAAAAAAAGGTGACATAAAGATTGAGATACAAATCTTAAAAGGAACTTTACATTGATAAGTTTTGCATTAAAGTCGTCTGAAAAATCAGGGATATTTGAGAAAACGAAATGAAATCTTTACGTCCCACGGTTATGCCGGGTAGGCCAAAGGAGACGGTGATGATGAGAAATGAATGAAATGATGGAATGAAGAAAATGGAAGGAAATGGGAAAACTCCGAGAAAACTCACGCTCACGGTGTTTAGGGATATTTGAAGGTATACTATGCTTACACCGATATGGAAATACTAGAGTTAATAGTACATCAATTATTTAACGTAGTTGATAAAAAGGAAAAGTAACAAATTATTATCTTTTTTTAAGTAAAATTACTGAATTTGATTTTATTCTTTCCGAATATACTGACAAAATAAAATGTGTGTGTGTTATGATAGATGTGAACTTTTGCATGTTGACTACACATATGAAACTACTTTTTCATTCATTGATCATTGTGCTAGTGTGTGGTTGTAATAATTCCTGGGAAACTAGTGAACACTTTCCGTGATTTTATTTTTGCTGTTACTTGCAGGGAGAGGACAAGAAGTTGGTTCTGAATTGGAATTTGGAAGGTTGCATGGTTGCACTAACGCATGTGATCCCCAAACAATACTTCCCTCAGGATACAAGAAATGTGTTACAGGTATTTCTTGGAAGGTTAGTATCATTCTTACTGTAGAAACCAAAGAAAAATGTATTTGTTGCATATTATGAGAGTGACTCGATTCAGTTTCTGGCATGGTTGGCTGGTTTAAACCAGCTGGTTTTTTCAAAAAAAACCAATTGGTTTAAACCAAAAAACGAAAAATGTTCGTAAAAGTGTTTAAGTGTTCGTAAAATCTTGATGAACACACATTTATGGGATATCACGTTTCACTCCCGTATATTATTCGTATTATATTCAGACCTAAATTCCTCATTCAGTACTCAAAGAGATTATGCTACAAAAGCAACTTTTGTTCTTTTTATAACTTTATGAATGTTTCTTTTGTGATTTTTTATAGTTTATTATTGTTATGCGATTGCAATCAAAGAAAAATTCTAAACGTTGTTTCGTTTTAATAATGTTTACTGTTGGTAAAATACAACGAAGTGTCGTACTTTTTTTTTTGGGGGGGGGGGTCATACAAAATCCCACCAGAGGCATTTATTGAAATCAGAAGTATTTTTGGTATCTGTATAAATGGATCAGAACCAAAGTGAATTCAAATAATTCGTATCTTTATTCACTTTCCTTACTGATATTCAAATTAAGTCGTCGTATTTCTTTAACTTGGACTAATAAAAGTCGTAGTAAACTAACTTGGACTAAATTAGTTCTTCTGTACTCTGCAGTATTTTGAAATTGTCCATATGTAATTCTGTATAATGGTTTCACTTGTGCAACTGTTTATTTTTTTGTCCTTCTGAAATGGCTCTTGACAATTATATTAACAAGTATGTTAAGATCAGTACGATGTATTTTTATCAGGAGTCCTTCGTGGGTGAGTCGGCAGACGTATCGCCAGTTAATCCTGGTTTCGAGTTCAAATAGAGGAGAATTTCTCTCGGATGTAAGCCCAGAAGCGGTTTGGATTTCGCTTTAAGCTTATGTAACCCCTTCCAGCGTAACCCGATTGTTGTATAAAAAGGGGCCGTGGTGGCTCAGTGGTAGAGCATTCACCTCTGGTGCTTGGGGTCCCGGGTTCGATCCCAGCCCCCGCCAAGTGGACTTTGTGGTGGACAAACACCGTGTGCGTGGGTTTTTCGGGGTTCTCCCGTTTCCTCCCACCTTCATTCCACCATTTCATTCATCACTCATCACCACTGTCTCCTTTAGCCTAACCGGCATAACCGTGGGAAGTAAAACTCAAAGATTTCATTTTCATGTCCGATTGTTGTATAATAACACCAAGGCGAAACAAACTTATTTCTGTCCATATGTGATGTAAATACATGGAGCAAATTATTTAAACCAAAAAAAAAAAAAAAAAATTTTTTTTTTTCAATAAAAACCATGGGTTTTGCCAACCCTGGTTGCTGGTGGCTTGTCATAGTATCAGATTATTAACAGATTAATTTGAATATTTTTATGGATAGGATTTGGATTTATATGTACTTAAAAACCTTAAAATATGCACTGTAATAAAATAATAAGCCCTTAAGAAACAGCTTGTTCATTTCATATTCAGTTGTTCATCATGTTTGTTGTGTGCAGAATGAACTTCCACAGTACAATAATAGTTTTTCAACGTTTTCTGTTGTTGGGTTTTAAAATAAGCTAATATCCCGAAAAGGATATTTTAGCATCATCAACTGACGTGATTGAACAATATTTCTACAATGGCACAGGAAGTTTGGAACATTCATCTGGCAAAAGTTGACTGATCGCATACGTGTACTGATTGATCAACTTGATCTTTGATTTGGCGTTCACCTCCGGTGTTTTGGGTCCCTGGTTCGATCCTAACTCGCGCCGTGTGGATTTTGTGTTGGACAAACACCGTGCTCGTGGGTTTTCTCGGGGTTCTTCCATTTTCTTCATTCCACCATTTCACTCATTTCTCATTATCATCGTCTCCTTTAGCCTAACCGGCATAACTGTGGGACGTTAAACTTAAAGATTTCATTTAATTTTTTGTCGATCTTCGATTTGAGCTGAGCACCTTAGACAAAACATCTCTGTAACCTTTTCTCCATTTTCATCGGACAGTTTTTGTTTCCTTAACAAGTTCGAGTATCTAGAGAGATGCACTTCGTGTTTCCAGATGCTTTACTGTTTCAGTATTTGTCGAAAAATGTTCATGAAACTTAGTAGGAAAGTAGAGAAAGTATTTTTTTAATGGATATCCAATACACAGGAAACTACCGGTTCAGGACGTTAAGAACATTAAAATTATTCATAATTTCAATTATGTACAGATAGATATATACCTTTAGAATATCCACTAACCCTAAAAAAAAATTACATTACCTTATGCGCATGTTCATTTTGTAAAAGCTCGGGGCCTAACCACGAGATTACGATAAGTCTGTTGCCATTGTTCATCAAATAAAGGCATGAAAATGACAACCAGATAAAAGACCAACGTTGTAAAAATAGGATTACAACCAATTCGAAATCTGCGCTCTTGGATCTGTTGTTGAGTGTGACAAGTTATATACTTACGCATTTCCCCACCAGAGGGCTTTAAAACTTACCTGGTTTGTTGTCGATAATAAGAACCAGACAGGGACCGGATATATCTGGTTTTCGTTCTCAGTTTCATAATAAAAATGTACTCCAATAAGTTGCAAGATTCGCAAATTGCAAGTTGCGCAAATTCTATGCTAAATATATTTCAGTTATTTCTAAAGAATGGTATGCCAATTTTCACTGTGTGGAAACTGGAAATAATAATTATTCGAGTGATACAGATTCAAGCATGAATAAATAACACAGTTTTATTGAGAGTGAAAAATAGATATAGGCTATATCCATTTACAATTTTTTTTTCTATTTCTGTAATATTCTGTAATAATAAGAAATAAAGTATTTTTCAATATTAACTATAAGTACCTTGTGCAGGTACGAGTTTCCCTTAATTCTAACCGGGTTGTGGCACTTATATTGGATATACATATATATATTGTTTGGTCTTTACCCTGTTATCACTCTCACTGAGTTAATATTTTTATCTGGTTTTATTTTTTTGCGTCTCCTGTAAAATTTGCATTTTGGTCTTTATCTGGTTGTCGTTTTCTGCCTTCAAATTTTGTCAAGAGTGGACATGGGAATAAAGTTGGTCTCCGAGCCTTTATCTAGAATTAGTAGATATACGAAACTTTCTATCAGAAGTATCGAAACACATATGCTGTTTTATTACAGTCCATATATATCCGAAGCCTCTTCGGTGCGTTCGAAAACTTATATTATTCTTCCCATTCAATAATTTTTTTTTTTTTTCTACGAGACTAGACTGACTTCGTTGGAATCAGATTTACAAAAGAGATTACAAATAGTGTGCGCGTAAATGAGGTTGTTTATCGCCATTAAGGAAAGACAACAGTAAATACAGTCTGCTGGTGTAATTTGTTACATATACAGGGCATAAAGAACAATTTATTCCGACAAAATAAAAACTGTGAAATTACGAGAAGTCAAAAAGTAAATGGAGTTCTGAAAAAAGGTACATTTATTCTAATGATAGAAAACTGAAACATACTTTATTTTTCTAAATAATCTCCCTGTACTTCAACGCACTTTTCCCAATGTTTCACAAGTTTCTTTATTTCGTCGGAAAAAAAAAATTCTTTGTTGCACCTGTAACCAATTTTGCACCGCATCAATGACTTCTGCTTCGGTTGAAAATCATCTTCCCCTGAGCGCTTCCTTCAATGTAAGATGCAATAGGCTGAACCATGACTGATATGTAAAGTATCGGCGATTTCGTCCACCGTGATTCGTCTGTTTTCCTTCACCATACCCTCAACGACTTTCAAATTGTCCTCAATCGTTGACGTCGATGCCCTACCGATCTTTCCTCGTAACATAAAGTAGTTCTTCTCTGTTTGAAACACTCTTTTCATACATAGATCTTACTTCACGATAAACAGCTGTCACGATACTGCGCTTGCATTCGACGAATAATTTCCACAGGTTTAACACCTTCCGCAAACAAGAAGCCGAGTCACTGCCCTCATTTCTTCCTTGGAGCAGATCGACAATCGAGCTGCCATGTTTAACGGTCTGCTACACTCCAATGACTAACGCGGGAATAAGAGGGATACGTTGCAGATAACACCAATTAAGCGCTGGATACTAGCAGTATTACCGAACCCTAGTGCGAGAAATTGCGTGACTTCCCCTCGTATTAGAAAGAAGAGTAAGCAGAAGACTACTACTCACCGCAAAAAGACAATGTATTATTCTTGGAAGTGCTTTCGGAAAACTGTTTTCGGGCCTAGACACAATTCAAAAAGGATTTAAAGAATGGGGGAAGAAATGTGGATAGGTAAAGCTGGTCAAAAGGGTTTTAAAATATGCGAGGCACAAATCTTGTCGGAAATGAACAAATATTAATGGCCACTCACTTATCACTGTTCACTGTTTTTCCATTACCTTCCAGATAACGGAAATTTGGGGGGAAAAAAAAAGAAGACTGCTCCAAATTGCATTCATGTCTCCTTTATCTAAATTGAGTGTAGTTTTCTCTTTATGAATGTAATAGATTTCTTTAATTTTTCGTTCACTTGTTTCTGCTTTCTCTATCAAACATGAATGAGCAATGTTGTGTTTATTGTCTTTAAGATGTGCTGCCAATCCGGATAACTGTTGTGAGCTACGAGATTTCGATGTGCGAATGTGTTCAGCTATTCTAGTACAAATATTGTAACCAGCTGGAGTTCGTGGTCCATGTTCGGGCAGCTATTTATTTGTAACCGCCTGTAGTTCTGTTCGCTGTCCTCGGCTCGTGGTATTACCAATAAGTATACTCCTGATACTTTAACTTACCTGGACAGGACGACGAAGACCTCTCCAAGAAAGGTTACAAACTGTTTCCCAAAAAGCTCGTCGGTCTCAATAATGAGATGAGCATTAGGCGCCGAGAGGTTCGGGCGTCTCGTCTCGAAAACCTCACGGACGATCAGACGGTCATCCAGACCATAACGCACACAAACATCACTCATGCAAACAACGAAAACACACTGAATTAAATGACACTATACTTATTTATTAGAACACTATTTTGAAAAAAAAAAAATAACGAAGAGAACTGAACACAACACTGGACACTAATAAATTTTGCCGCTGAAATTACGTTTTGCCCTTTTCGGGAAATAGAGCCCTTTCTATATATATGATTATAATTCGGGTATCACTATAAATACTTTGCTCACACCATTAACACACTTGGGGGATTCGCACTGGGGAAAAGTTGTCTGGATCGTCCCACGATGAATCCAGTTGTTACGCTGAACAGTCCTGCAGCGTAAAGGTGAATCTTCAGCAAACACACAAAAGAAGATCTCCACAATGGAATACAGATATTGGAGGGCGCGTACGTAACATTTTAAACGCACAAGGTCTGAGGACCTGGGATTTCACTGATTGGGGCTAGCCGTAAGAAATCGTCCTTCACCGGCTAAATAGCTTGTGCCCCTTAACACAACTTATGTTTGAAGTTCAACGCGAGATGCGTGGTTGCATCTTCCAGACCTGGAGTCAAACTCTTCGAGCATCCAAGCTCAAGCTACGGGTTGCAATGGTCAACGGAAAAGTGTTGGCAGCTCATTTCAAAAATCACTCGGTTAACTCACCTGTATGCACATACAAACAGAATATAGAAAACAATTTATGTTAATTTTAGTCAACTGCCTATAATGCACTAGACACGGCGATAACACTGGCGTGAGAAAGTACAGATAACGAACTACGAAAATTGTGAGGCTGGTGCCACTTTGGCTACTGAAACATCTGGTCAGCCCGTATTTCTTTAATCTATTGTAATGTTTCCATAAGCGATTAAAGAAAGCACTTAATTCAGTTCCAAATAACTGCAGAATATATACTGTGCATATAATGAGTCAGGGAGAAACACTGAAATGGTTAGTCACTAACTGAAATGTTCTCACTAAAAGCAACGTTTTAAATATATATATGAAAAAACGATGAAAGACTTCTTTGTCCAATTGTGTGGGAAAGAAGCAATTCCCACCAAGAAAGAACTTATGTGCGTTGCAGAATAAAGTATAAATCGAAAATAATAATCACTGTCTTTACGAAATATACAGAGTGTCCACAAAAATTCCTTCTATAACCTGGTAGCGGTTATATTTCTTTTTGTTTGACATATATATTCTGTCGCATTGACATTTAACCTGATAAACGCCACTTGTTGAGAATCAGTTAAAAAATGCTTTAAAATTTGTAATATACTTTTCTACGGATTTTAGAGCTTCTCAAACCTTGTTCTTAATTTTTGCCGAAATACGAATGTCAAATTATTATTAACAATGATTTTTTTTTTTTTTTTAAAGCGCTTTAGAAGTTCGTTTTTTCTTTTCGATTTTCTAGAATACTACATATGTGTCTTTACCCACAGGCATATTGTTCACTTTGATGTGATCTATCGAAGTATCGTAGGACAATATTTGAGTTAAACAAATTCAAGTGTAAGAGTTAAATATACGAGGGCTGTTCGGAAAGTAACCTCCGATTGGTTAAAGAACAAACACCAAAGTAAATAAGAGTAATTTATTATGTACATCTTTGTTCTATTTTTCAACATATTTTCCATAAACATTCAAGCACTTATTATATCTGTGCACTAGCTTAGAAATTCCGTCAGCATAAAAGTCTCCCGCCTATGCGTTAAGCCAGCCTGTAACCTAATCTTTCAGCTCCTCATCATTACCAAAGCACTGAGATCGAAGCTACTTCTTCATATGCTCCGAGATTGTGAAACATCGATTTTCACGAACTTCTCCGTCAATTTTCTGAACGAGTTCATAAGTGACCACTGATGGCCTGCCACTCCTGTCTTTGTCATGAATGTTTGTTCGTTCATTTTTAAATGAATGAGCACATTCACGAACAACTCTTTCACTTATCACACGTGGTCCATACATGACACCAAGTTCCCGATGAATAGCTGCTGCCGAATATTGTTTTGCCGTAAGAAAAATAAAACTTACAACACCTCGCACTTGGCGGGGTTTTCTATTGTAGCACACATTTTGAGACGCTACAAAACTGAAGCTAGTGATCAGACAACATTCACTCTACCAGGGTTGGATAGAAACTGAATACCGTGCACATCTGAGCAAAGATGGTAGCGCTGCTCCCACTACTTTACGCACAGTGACTAATTGGAGGTTACTTTCCGAACGCGCCTCGTACTTTCAGGCTATCTCATTAACCGTATCATGTCAGAATGACCTAGTGCTGTCGAATTTTTGTGACATTTGCGGTTTTCAAAACCGACATTTCGATTTTATGAAATTTCACTTTTTTTCAAAAACCGGTTTTGTTTTTTTCAAAAACCGATTTCGACAGCACTAGAATGAACAGCTTAAATGAGAGTATATTTCAGTATCAGTCTAATCTCAAAGGTGACATGATTCTCAGGCAGCATCAATTCTTAGATTTACAAAGAAATCGTTGAATTCTCCGTTTTCTCGACAACTACGCATGAGGTTTTTATACCTACGCATATCATTTTGTTCAGCTCAAAACTTTTGTTCATTGGTATATATCTAATCTTTGGATTTTTTTTTTTTTTTTTTTTTTTTGTTAAACTCTAATAATTGTAGAATTCAGGAGAGATGGCTAGAATAGCTATCCAGTTGCTTTATTAAAATGATCAAGTAAATAAATCATCATCATAGGTAGATATTATTGGAGGACACTTGCTGCAACTGAGAATCTTCCATGCTCTACAGCCTTCTGCTAACCTCGTCGTCTTCACGTACAATTTTTCTGTTTTGATATCGTGCATTAATTGTAGTCTCTTTCTGCCTCTCCCTCTCTTCCCTGCCACTATACCCTCTAGCACGTTCCTCATGATACAGTTCCTTCTTACCCAATGTCCTAACTAGTTAATATCTAAAATTATTCTTTTCTCTCCCACCATTTCTAATACCCTGTCATTATTTTCCACTCGACCCCACTAATTCTCTCCATTCTTCTCCACACCCACATTCCGGAAGCTTCCAGTCGTTTTTCATCTTTTTTGCGTAATGTCCATGTTTCTCACCCATATAGCACAATACTCCACACGAAGCATTTTATGAATCTTTTTCTCAACTCTTTTATTCAAGGTCTCACAAAATAGTATTTTCTTTCTCCGAAAGGCTTCTTTCACCATTCCTATCCTTGCTTTTATTTCACGTACACACTTCATATCGTCACTAATAATACTACCCAGGTATATAAAACTAATCACTCGTTCAATTTTCTCCCACTAGTATTCTTATATTTGACACCGAACCCCTTCGTTCCAATCACCATGACTTTTTTCTTTGTAACATTTATTTTCCTCCCATATTCTTCACACCCCTTCCTCACGTTTTCTAACATCTTATTGATTTTCTCATCAGATTCTGCAACAAGCACCATATCATCTGCAAACCGTATACACCTAATCACTCTACCTCCTACTGAAATAAATAAATAAATAAAATAAAATGATACCGGCCACCATACCAAAGTTTCTTGCTTTCTTTCGTACCCATGATACTGTTATTACTGAAATACGTGTGAAATGTGAACAAAAATTGATGCATGGGGTCGTTGGTTAGATTCCAGCTCGCATCAAGCGGGCTTTGTGGTGGGCAAACGTCGTGTGTGAGGGGAGGGAGAGGAGTGTCTGAAATCTCCGCTTTTATCATTCTTCCCACCATTTCGTGTATTGTCAGTCTCCCTTAGCCTTGGTCCATAAATATGGGACATTTCGGAGAATCTCGTCCGTAGAAAACTCAACCCGTTGTGGATTTCTTAGGACAAATAATGTATGCCATATTGTAATACTAGTAACTTCTGACGTTTTTGAAAAATCTAGAAGCAAACTACTAGTAGATTTTAATTCTTAAAAAATTATTATCCCTTGTTAAATTTTTTTCAAAATTGAAAAATGAGAAAAAATGAAATCTTTCAGTTTAACGTCCCACGTTAATGCTTTTTGGGCAAAGGGAGACGACGATTAAAGCTAGGAATGATGGTGAAAGAATTGGTGGAGTAAGAAAGTGGAAGGAAACGGGAGTATCCCGAGAAAATCCACGGGCACGATGTTGTTCACCACAAACTAACTTGGCCGGGGATCGAACCAGGAACCCCAGGCACAAGAGGTAAGCGCTCTATCACTGAGCCACCGTGCCCCCTCTTTTCAGAATTGTTTTAACATAGTATAATGTTAATGAGATATTTATGAAATGTTAGTAAAATCGCGTCCACTGTACTTTAAAAAAAATATTCCGAAAAAAAAGAAAAAATGATGAGTAAACTTCCCCTTTGGATTTTCTTGTGTGGTGTCGTTTTTTGTAGCCTTGATATTAATATTGCTCTTATTAATGACAAAGGTTCCGGACAAGAGACGAAAACGTATAAAAACTTAGATTAAGTGATATAATATTTTTTCTAAGTATAAACTTATACCTGTTGAAGTGGCTTTAACAATTTTTGTTTTTCATTCCAGGCCTAATTTGAAAGTAGATGAATTTCCAAGCACAAAACACAAGCTGATGCAAGTCTTGTTTCAGTACTAAGAAGCTAACGAAGGTTTTCTTAATTGCGTGAAATTGTGATAGAAGTGTTGTGCAACGTAAAACGACGGACAGACGTTCGAGACAACGCAAGAACTTGTGATAATCCCTTGTACAGACTCAGAATGTTTTGTATTACTTCCTTTATAGAAGTAATTTTGTACCTTTTCGAAGAACACTTACAGTTGGCTCTTAAAATCATTTTGTCGTCCTTTTTGAGGTTGTTAGTTATTCAAATACAGAAATATCTATTGTTTCTGAGTACTTTTTTTCCTTTTTCAAAGTTCATAAAATATCAGCAGCATCGTATTTTTTTTTTATACTGGTACTATAAAGATAATGTGCTTGAGTGTTTTATTTATTATTATTTTACATATATTAATATATGCTCTTAGTACTACACTATTTGTATATATATATTTTTAAGACAATCATGATCGAAAAGTAATAATGTTTAAATTCTGTTTAATATAAAGGATGCTGAAAACAGGTACAATTTCCGAGTAATGATTAGATTTTCCTCAAATTTCAGTTTCGGATTTTGGTGACTCGCTGATTACACATATTACTAATCATTTTGATGTAAAATATTACGCATTTCTTGTTCCTCATTTAAAATTAAGAAAGTTGATATATTATGGCAGTTGAGAAAACAAGTGATGTGATAATAAATTTTGTTTGGAGGCTTTTTCAGTAATTTTAAGAACCCATTATTATTCTTATTGATTTAATTGATATAATGTGCACAATTGACCTAATTAATCATTGAGTTATATTGAGTGGCATCAAAACGTTGAAATAACGTTGAAACTAACATGGCTTCCATAATAAGAAAACTGGAAGACACTAACATTAAGTAGTGTTCTTGAGGAAGAGTAAGCAAAATACGAGGGTTACCTCAAAAGTCATGACTTGTTTTTTAAGCAAAAATGGAAACTAGGCAAGAAATTCTGAATTGTGCAAATGGAAGGTTAGTTCATATGTAAAGTTACATGTAGGGAGTTGGAGGAACATACATATCTCCATGAAGCAGTGGCATATTTAGGATTTTGTTTCGGCGGGGGGGGGGGGGGGGGGAGAGGCTATGCACAACACGTGAATAAACACTTATATTTTTCGTTTTCACCCTTTAAAATCCAAACACACAGGGGGTCATTGGGGAAGCGAAGGGAGGGACAGTTGCCCATCTGAGTTTGAGAATTTAAACGATTGTGTGTTAATATACTAGGAAAAAACGTGAAACTCGTATGTCGGTGGAGGATCTTACCCACCCACCCCCCTCCGTCCCACTCAAATCTGCGATGTTCATGCAAACACACGTTGAATATTTTAATCTCATTTGAACTTAGCTGATTTCATTTAAGAAAAAAAATGAAATATTCAGTTTTAGCTAGGTGCATTTATACCTGAAAGAAAATGTTGAAACAAGTTGAAGTTTAAATATACTGATTGCAGTTTTAATTGCAAGAATTGCAGACTGGTGAATCTTGTGTGTTATGATACATACAAAACTAGTAGTGAATCTAACCTTTTATTCTATTCATACAAGAAAAATTCATAATTGTCCACAAATACGAACAAAATCGATTATGAGTGATTAGATTCCTCCCTGAAGGTTTAATAACAAGGCACATTAGGCTGCGAGCTTAATGGCTGATGCCACACGCTAATTCGGGTGACGCGGACTATACCCTTCAGTTTACGTATTTCAAAGTTTCTTACTTCGTTTCCTGTTTTCGTAAAAAAAAAAAAAAAAAAAAAAAAAAAAAAAAAAAAAAAAAAATGCTATGACTTTCGCGATAACCCTCGTACTAATAATTACGTATCCCGATGGTTACTACCGCTGCTTTTAATGTAGATTGTCCTTTGTTTTATTTCGTATGGATTCATAATTTTGGATGACCTAGTATCACAAGGTAATAGTGGAATCACTTCAATTAAGAAGTTACAGATTCGGAGCCAAAATAGTCAGATAGAATGACACTTGCGAACCGATGAACTAAATGTATTTTCCAGTTGAATGTACACTTTTGATCTACAGAACATGCCATGCACTGTGAGTGCTACGGTTTTAAATTATGAAAAACAGGATTATTCTTTGCCACTATAAGAAAAATTAATAAGTGTGTTCCTCCCACATTGAAGCATTTTGCATTATTAAACTGCGATTAGATTAAGTTAATGATATAGCTTATCCGCAGCTCAAAATGGGTAACATTCCCTTTGGTTTACGATACCAAAGATTGATATCTGATCGAGTACATGTGGTTCGTAATTCCAAGACGTGTCCCACATCGCCTCGATGGTGAAAGGAACGCTAAACTCAAAATGAATCAAATTATCTTAAATGTAACCTCTTCACAACTTTCATAATCACTTTCAAAACTAGTACTGTTCGATGCACTGTTGTAATACGTATTTTAAAAAGATGTGAAACACGTACGTCGTTGAGAACTTTCTCGTGGCTACATGGTTACTGTACACGTCTTCAGCAAGAGAGACCCGGGTTCGATTCTTGGCGTTAACTCATGTGGTTCAGATTCCACATTAAGCTATATGTCCACGTCTCATTCAGCCTCGATGCTGAAAGGGACGCTAAACTTTAATCCAGCCCAATTCAAATCACTTGGTTGATTGCGTTTGTAAGAGTTGTCTTGTACAGTTTTGACTAGTTGTTCTGTATCCTTGTTCATTAGGATAAGTCACATGAAAATCAATTCATTTTATAAATACATTTTGAACAAAGGTTTAAAGTTAAGTTAGATTAACAAAATAAAAAGCAGCTCCTAAAATAGATTCACATTGTTAATGCTTCAGATTATTAGCATATCCGGAAGAGTTAATTAAATCTTTTATAGAAGAGATTATCTGTAATAAATTTTAGGTCCCTTGCACAAAATGTAAAATTTGTTCACAAAGTGATTCCATTTTCATTGTGAGTGATATAATATGGTGAACAAGACCATAGAATAAGTGGTCGAAATTGTATAGGGATATTCTTAATGACGAAGTATGTGGGTGACTTATCGTTTCAATAGTTTAGTTTAAAATGTGTCAATTTCTGTCTCCATAAACGTACATGGAGAAATTTATACAATAAATAAGATTTCGAGTAACAGATTGTTCAATTCTCAGAATTTATTACTTTTTATCGTACGAGTCCCTTCTAATTTCTTGCTTCGTTTTGAATGAAGTTCTCTTGAATAAATTTCTGCATTAGTAATTCACAGTAGTAGTACTGGAGTGAACTGTTATTGTAGTTTATCTTTCGAGTTAGAAAACTAGAAATAAACCAGTGAGAATACTATACTTTATTCCTTGGACAGAGGAATCCCCGTGCTTTTATTTGAAAAACAGAATTAACTTGGTTAATATTTTGTATGTACAGTTTCAGAAGTTAGAATTTATTATTTTATTAATTTTTTGCCATACACAGCTGTCTTGATAATAAATAATTAAGGTCAAATGTAGGAAATGTTTTGAATCTTGATTTTTTTTTAATGCGATTTCTCTATCCATTTCTTTATTTTTGTGTATATGATAAGAAGTTTTCAATTCAAATCGATTTGAAGACTGGAATAATATATTACGTGCATTTTAAAAGGTAAAACGATCAATAGGTGACAGCATATTTACGTAATTAAATTCTGACGCTTGCATTTGCAGCCAGTCAGAATGCGTAGAATATCATGAAGAGTGCTAGCACTATTAAAAAAAAAAAAAAAAAAAAGCACTGGTTATGATTAAGTAGGCCCCATGTATATATCGTTCATGGTGATGTGTGAATCAAACCGAATGTATGAATGTTTTTATAAACCAAAAAAATTGTTTACAACTATTTCTGTAAATATCGCGATGTATCTATCTCAGACGTTTCCAATCTTGTTTACCTGGCGCCTTCCTTCATAAACTTTGCATACTTCAGCCCCCAGCCCCTCCCTTTTTCCGGTTGTTGTCTTTCTTCTGCAATTTCAGAAGCAGCATTAATTTCTCTACTCTTCAGTAATAATAATTTGTCCGTGTAAACTGAAATAGCTCTTGCACTCATTTTTGATAATTTTGTAAAGTATTTTCATGTTCACAATTATTTAGGTTTCAGCAACGTAGAAACCTTGAATAGGAAAAGGAAAGACAAAATGTCAAACGTATAGTGTCTATGAAGTTTGGTAAAGTAAATTGTAAATTGTCATTACCAGTGACGCTTTATTCACAATTTCATAGTTTATTTCTGTCAGTACCTTGCATCCCTTTTGCTTGCGCTTTACGCCCCGCAGGTTGGGAACCACTCGTCTAGCTGAGCATGGTTTATACAACTGTGTGTTTTCATATCGTAGGTAATGTGTGTGTGTCTTGGAACTTCGGTAAACAAGTCCAGCCTCTAAAAGGTCTGGTTTCTAGTGTCATACTTAATTTTCTACCAGCTTCTTGTATCTCTTTCATTTCTTCTAACAAGAAGTTCTTCCTAGCTGTTAAATAGGTTTTTAAAAATTTGAAAAGGAGATTACATCATGGATTGTAGTGCTTTGACATAGTATCATTGGTAAAAGATAAGTTTGTGCCGAGTTTACAACACTGCATTGTTTGTAATGTTTTGTGGTTAGTATATAGGTCTAAACACACAAATGATTGCTTAGATGCGTTTCGTGGAAAGATATATATCTGGAATCGATCACGATCTGCGAATCTGCTGTGGCCATCAGCAGCGTAAAAAGCCACAAAATGAATTAAATGAAATTTCTAGATTAGTTACACGAATATGCCCTGTAGGCTAAGTGAGGTGGATGATTACTAAAAATAAACGTTTCTGAAAAGAATTGATGTAATATGAAAGGAACAGGGAGAATTCGAGAAACACCGCAAAAATTATTGCCTACCACAAATTCGTATGTCCTGGGATCGAACCAGGGACCCTTCGCACCGGAGATGAGGGCTCTGCCACTGTGCAAAACGCTACATTTTTTCCAAGAAATATACTAAAGTCACTTTTCAGATTTTCTGAACCACTTGTTACAGTTAGGAAGCATACCTGGTAAGGTATACGCTGAATGAGTAGGGAAAGGTTTACATTAGACTACGTTTTCTGTTTATTTTCTGAGGACAGTCACCTAATCATTTTCGTATATAATGCACTGTTTCATTGATTCTCAGTAGCTTTTTTGTGATCAGCGAGATGATAGATTAGACATTGTATACAGTATTAAAAAACAATGTGGATTAAATTTAGATAAGTAATTTTTTTCAAGTTTTTCTTTTCTTTTGCATAGAGACGTGATTTAGCTAACAGTTATGATCTTCAATCGTACTGGAAGTTTTCTCCATTCTCAGTTCAAAGGTTCTTGATGAAATAGATCTCCAGAACGATCTTAAGTTGTATGAAACATTAGTTGAATAATGAACCATCTAAAGCGTGCTTCACTTGCCTAATGCCATATGACGTTCCTCCATGTTCCTTAGAATTCTGTTGAACATATAAGAATCGAGAATACGTATTGTAGAATACGTATTCTTTCTGGGATATGATCCCTTGATTTTTACATCATATTGTTTGCGTTTCATAATTTCATGGGAGGTGAGGCCTTCTCTTAATCCAGTGTGTGACAAATCTCATTCAACTTGTAACGTATGAATCTGCATAATATTGATTCTAGATTTACAAGTTATAAATGTTTGAAGAAAAGTTTTGATATATATATTGGGTGATACGAAAATAAATCGTATTATTGCAGAGTACTGTGCAGGTTTTGTTTTTAAAGAAAACCGGTGTTTCCTTTTTTTATCTTGCTTAATTTATTTGATTAGTTTAGTGGTGTCATACTGTGTGCAATCAGGCTGGATCTCAAACTACAAATATATATACTTGTAAATATAGTGTTTACCATTTATGAATTTTGTCTATTTTATACATTGAAGTAAATAAATAAAAATCAGTGATTTTGAACCATTAAAGTGAAACTGTCTCTAGATAGTTTTGTAATTTTTCTTTCCAAGTCGTGAAGAAAAGGTTTGTAATAATTAAGATTATGTTTGGTTTTCTTTAAAATTGTACTTTGAAAATAGTAGAGCAGTGTATCTATTTTTCTTTTTCTTTTCTTTTTTAAATTAATGTAATGATTATCTGTGATTGTAACGTGTGTACAAAGCCATACATTGCTCAGGAAATAAAACTTAAATCCGAAATTACTCTGTGTACGCATTTGGTAGTTCACCCTCAATATTTCGAATATTATTTTGTTACATCCAATTTCCTGAAATAAGAAAGGAAAAAAAAAAAAAGTTCGAGGATATACTTTCTAAGTTCACAATACAGTACATTATATATGTATATACTTCCCGAGTTTTGATTTGCGTAGTGCGCTCAACAATTTACATAATTTTTTGTAAATATGCTTATTTAAAAAAAAAATCCTGTATGCAATACGTAAGATGTATGAGGTAGTAGCACTGTAGTATGTCAGGCGGGGTAGAAGAGGCATGTGTTGAAGTGGGCAGATGGTGGTAACGCAAAATGCAACCTCTGAGTTCTAAATAGGCCAAATAGTTGGCGCGAGTATAGCTAAGGTGGCCAGTACTTGATGATGTGTCACGAGGGATGGAATTCATAGCAAACCAGCGTTGGCGAAGAGTTAATGGATGAAGAGGATAGTCACGGAGAACCGTAGAGCTAGTGCAGTGGCGTACGGAAGGGGGGCCCAGAGGGGCCGCCCCCCCCCCAAAGAGGTCCGACAATTTACTTTGGTACTTTGACGTTTGTAATTTTTTATATATTTTTATGTTTATATATTTCTTTGTTTGTAATGTTTCTATATGTACCTATAACAGCACCTGCCCCCCCCCCCAACACATCCTGGCTACGCTACTGAGCGAGTGTAACAAAAGAGTTACTTCTGAACACAATCAGCACTTGAAATAGCCTATTCTAACAACCACATCCAACACGAGTTGCATTCATCTTATTTCCAACAACAGACCATATTTAGTATGACGAATACCCGAACAAACTTATAGTCCGAACTGTCTTCTCCCTACTTTAAAATATTGCTGTGGCTGCTATGTGTGGGTCATAATTTCCTGCTATTCCATGGATCTTATGTTTACTCTCATGCATCTTCCGACTTCGCATATCTTTGAAGTTGAGTAATACATTTTCCGTTGAAAGCCTGACGTTTTCCCGTTAGTGGCTTGAGGTTTTCAATGACAACCCTGTCTTCGAGGATTCACAAATCATTTTACTGGAGACTGGTCGTAAAATGACGACAAAGAGACCATATTTAATTTTATCTTCTTTATTGCATCTTAGAATAAAGCACCTCAATGGACTTCAGAGATGTAAGACCCCAGGTCACTTTTCGGAAACTAGTAAAAACACGCAGTACCCTCCTTTCTGCCCTTTAGTATTTTTATAGTCGTTTCAAGTTTTTAAGTGACATGAAGAGTCGTTTAATAGCATTTTTCCAGAAACATTAATTTCTCTACGCTCTTCTTGTGTTTTCTTTCTCATGTCATTGAAAGTGGATATATGTGTGAAGTTAAATCATTGTATTTGTCATGAAAAAATTAATTCATTTTATAGGCTGTGTAATTCCAACTCCCCGTTTCTAAAAAGAAATACAATTAGGAAACACAAACAGTAGATGAAATCTGTTAGTTAACAGTGTAATTTGCTAAACATGTAGCACATAAATGAGAATTTGTTCCAGCAAATTATTGTTGACAACGAACAACATACAGTCAGATGAGTCATAAGTCTCGCATTTTTTTATTACAGTATAATGAAAGCAGATTAATATTGATAGTAATATAGGTGTAGCTGTTCATGTTGGATTGGCTCCAGCCACCTTACTGCCAGTTCCTCGATACCATGTCTTGTCCATAGGGGCAAAAAACTCAATCACCTGTGCTGGTTAGTGAAGCATCGTAATGTCAGGAAGTGCGCCATGAACCGAAACAGGTAGAAATCCGAAGGGCAAGACCAGGACTAGATGCGGAATGTAGTATTAGTTTGATGCCGTCAGGTTTGATTTATTATTATTATTATTATTATTATTATTATTATTATTATTATTATTATTCATTTTTTCAAGTTGTGTGGTTTTGCGTTATTCTGTTGCAGCAGGGCGCGGTTTCAGTTCACTAATGCAGGATATTTTTGGCGTAGTACAGCATATATCCGCTCCAACTGTTCGAAATAAAAGTCAGCTTTCATGGTACGACCGTTACGAATTAGGTGGAGCTGAATTACCCGCTCGTAGTTCCACCACATACAGTACGATTTTATCTTGGAAGCAGTTCTGCTTGACGGTCGGTTCTGGAAGTTTGCCCTTGCTCAACATATTTTTTTTTTTTTTTTTTTTTTTTTTCACATTCGAATTTCGGGAGAAAAAACTTTTTGTCGCATATGACAATCGGTTTCAAGAAACGCATATTAGATTTTGCAGCAGTTGTTGAGACACATCTACTCACCTGAGCTGGGGTCAACTCATGTGGCACAATACGGCAGTTTCTGATGGTTTTGCAGAGTTCGTGAAGGTGACACTATAGTGAACTGGGATATGCAGAGTTGACTTGTGTGCTGGTGGATAAATTTTCCCCAGTTGCCTGTAGTATGACCTAAAAATCTGTTACCGTGGGCTAGTCAGACCTTGACTGATGTTCGACATTTTTACAACCACAAAATTTCCCATGATAAATGTTTTGGGTTGCTGCCGCGGCGTTATGCCAGAGTTTGAACTTATGAAGTAACAGTTTACGTGTCAGACTGCCCCACTGCCACTGTGAACTGACTGAAGGCTGCCTACATATTAAATAGTCCGCTTGCCTCACTACCTCCTTGACTAGTTTGACCTTTTACTTACCCGTCGATCACGGAGTATACATGCGCCTATTGTTTAGGTTGTGGAAATATTTCAAGACTTATGTACTGTTACCGTTGTAACATTTAGCGCTAAAAAGTGTTTTATTTATTGGCTTATCGGCATATGAGTTTACTCACAAGAATGTTCTGTTCAGCTAGACCGGTACGAGTATGTCTTTATCTTTGGACATTTTTAGTTAAACAGAAATTAAAAGTTGAGAGTTATAGTTGTAGGCTAGATCCCATTAACATAGTATGTATTGTCATAATAAATAGCTTACGTAATGAGAATATATTTCAGTGTCAGTTTCCCGTAAGAAAATAACATCATTCTCGTACAGCATTATTTTGAGGTTTACAAAGAAAATCGTCGTCCTCCATTTTCTCAAAAACTAAACATGAGGTTTCATACTGACACATATCATTTTGTACAGGTCAATAGTGAGGTCTATCGATTGGTATGCCTTTCATCTTTGAAGAAATTACATACAAGGTCTGTCTTGAATGTAGTGTCACTGAATTTATTGTGACGCGACTTTACGTCGGACCGCGGTCTAGCCGGTGGAAACTGGTAGTGGGGAACCCAGCTAAGCAGCGCTCCGTCGCTCAGTGAGCTCCGAGCCTCCGGGAAGTGAGAACGGGCCTGTCCGTGAGGATTGTTTTCTGATCTTGTGCAAGTGAAAATGCAGCGCTCGTTAGAACAAAGATTTGCAGTCAAGTTTTGCGTGAAACTTGGCAAGATTGCTACGGAAACTGTTACAATGATCAAGACTGCTTACAAAGAACATGCCCTGTCAGATTTGGCAAGTGTTTCGGTGGCACAAGGCCGGGAAGAGGTCGACGACGGGGACCGCGCGGACGGCCATCCACGACCACCACGGCTCACAATGTGACGCGAGTGAGGGAACTGTTGAACTCAGAACGACGATTAAGTCTTCGTCCGGCCGACATGTTAAACATTCCGAAAACTCAAGTTCATGAAATCGTTACAAACCATATCGGCATACGGAAGGTGTGCGCAAAAATGGTTCCAAAAGTGCTCACTGACGACCAAAAGTCATGCCGCGTTGAAACGTGCCAAGAAAACCTCGACATGTGCCGGTGGTAATGCATGGATCCAAATTCCTAGTTAAATTATGTGCCCAAATCTTGCAAAAATACGGTATCGGAAAGGGAATTAAAACGCAAACATTTAATGTAAGACGGTGTGAGGTCGTCACATTGAACATGATGCCTTCAAACGCATCATTATACATTTAACGGGCTTAAAGTAAAATTGAGACGCACTTTATTAAAATATATGGAAGATGGGCCGTTTATGTTGAAACGCCTTTGTGACTGTTAAACTATTTGACAAAATTAATGTAATTTTGTAACACAAATATCAACAGGACACAGAAAACTAACATCTAATTAACAATGTTAACATCCCAACCTCTTTTTTGCGTACGGAAGATCAACGGCGCCGACTTCCCAAAATTTATGTAGGTGCATAACAATGGCGGGTCGTGTTAGTCCATATGTTTTCAGGAAAGTCTCGATATTTTATTTATTTATTTTTTGTTAAAATCTTTTATGAACACTGCCACAAATGGTTGTGCTCTGATAAAGTAAAATATACCGGTACTATAAGGATAAGTTGGGGCTGCCCTAGCTCAGTCGGTAACACGGCTGACAAACGCAAGAGAAACGGGTTCAAACCCGGGTCCAAAATAAAATTCTTGTGGGTGCCGGAGCACCCACATAGTCGGCGCGCATGCGGAAGATTATAGTTTAACTCCAGACATGTTTTGTACCTTATTTCTCGGTAACTACTGGTTGGATTTGAACACAATTTGGTGGGTGAGTAGCCCATCGTCTAAGAAACAAAGATAACTGTATTTGCTGGTTGAGAGCTCTGCCAAGTACAGTCTAGGCTCGGCAACAAGGCTCTGTTCCATTTATTTCAAATGGCTTTACATTAGCTTATTTCAAATCTACATGTTAAATTAAAACTTATAACACCACATTTATTTTTTTAGCGTTACAAACTAAGGACGCTACAGGGTCACAAATATCCATAAACATTCAAATTTTGGAGGTCTCCACAATAGTAATAACCAGTGGTGTACGCAGAATTTCAAAGGGGAGGGGGAGCTTAAGTACTTAATTTCATATCCTTTCAGGACAAGTTTTTTTTTTTTTTTTTTTGTAAACAAATCTTAATATATTAAATCTTTATTTTCCATAATGTCTTGCTCAAGGAAAGGAGAGTTTAAACCCCCAAAGCTTCCCTCGCGTACGCCATTGGTAAAACGCATGTGAAACGGACGTGTTAGTGCACATCGTAAGTACCGTCGTCGTGTCGAATACTACGAACATAAATAGGAACAAAGTTACAGGGATTGAAACTTTGACTCTCCAGAATGTTATATTTAAAAAAAAAAAAAAAAAAAACTGGTTAGACACCAGCAAGTGTCACATCTAATTATGAAAGTGGTTTTCAATATACGTAAAGATCATAATGCCCTTTACAGTAATTTGATATCTCAATTCGTTCCAGAAATATGATAAACATTGGTAAAGTTTACAATATAGCTTAAAAATTATGTAATTGTGAGAACTTGTAATTACAACTACCAAAAACTATTACTGTAATGTTATAAAACCAGGCCAAAGCAATATTTTGCAAAACAATTTCCTATTTAAATAAATAACTTTTTTGAGAGTGCAATTATCTGAAGATAATGATTTATCATGTACAATCTTTACATATTTTTTGAATACCAATTTTGCAACCATTGATCGGTCAGGCACTTTGATTTTTTTTTTTTTTTTTTTTTTTTTTTTTTTTTGCTATACCCTAATAAATAGCGAGCCCAAGCCAGGAGTAAAAGTGGATCTAAAAAGGTAGAGGGACGCATGACGTCAAGCCGTCCACCGTGCCTATCTTTGCTCATTGTATTTTTTTTTTTTTTTAGAAAACAGGGGAACACCACAGATATTTTCAGAAAGTGGGGGACGACGTCACCCCGCGTTCCCCCTCACTTTTACCCCTGGCCCAAGCTTGAACGAGTATGAGTTTGAGTTACCGCAAGCCTCATTCAAATTAGTAAGTTCAAGTGCGGATTGCAAAATGGCCGTCTTTAGCTTTGATATCGCATCACACGTCCATTCGTTGACAGACCCTTTCATTTAGGAGTTAACAGGTCCAGGAATGTAATGACAGCGTATATTCACTCAAAAAAAAAAATCGTCTAGCGTATATTTTACCTTAAATTTAGAAAGGAACGACCGTACAGAAGGGTGAGTATACGCGATATTTTTGAAAACGGTCGAGCGTATACCTACCAAGAAACCTAGTCTATCAGTGTTCGAAGTTTGAGGGAAATTTTCGTAATCCAGGGAAATTTTGTATATAAATTTAGCAAAAAGAGAAAAAGGGAATTTTTCGATAAAACATGAAAATTCAGGGAAATTCTCGCACAGACTGATAACCAATATAAATGCTTATACTGTAATTGATACTACTTGTCCCTTCTGACAGCTCGCTGCGCGCACGTGGTGCTCAATGCTGTGTTGCCGGCTTTTGCGTCTGGTGTTGCCGGCTTTGTTTTTGTTGTGTTTATTTATTGCAAGTAAACCTCAGTTTTATAAAATTAAATGACACAAAAGAGAACTAAAAAGAATGCTCTCAATAACCAACAGGTCCACTACTCAAGTTGACATTCGATTAAAACAATGTGCATTTGTTTATATTCAAATTGGCAACGTGCAGAAAGGGTAGAATGTTTATCATTGCAGAGCGAGAGAAATGAGCCACTACAATTGGCTGAACGTGCTGTTGCCATAGAAACAGTTCTTCTTGCCTGATTGTTGTGACCACGTGCAGGAAGGAAAAAGCAGAGAAAAGTAACTGTCAGATGGGGCAAGTTGTATCGAATGGACTGTAAATTTTTCTTTGTTCTTCAGAAATAAACCAATATAATAGCAATAGTTTGTACGTGTCTGTGCTCAAAGTGAAGGAAAGGATAAAAAAAAATGACTACAACAAATGTGGTTGGCACTTCCTTTAATATAGCTAAATGAATCATAACGTAACTTCTGTCATAGGAATTGAATACTCAAGAAACTAGGAATAATTTGATAAGAAAAGGGAAAATTTTGTGGCAGTCGAGGGAAATTTTCTTAAGGAAACCTACGAACACTGGTCTTACATTACTTAATGGGGCTTTAGAAACTTACTGCCTTATGCAGAGTCGTTTTGAAGTGTGATTAACATCATACTAAAAGCCTGACTACCGCAGGAAACATATGTTAGTCGGACTCATTAGTATGGCACTAATCACGCGTCAGAACGACTCTGCATAAGGCCCATTATGGCAAAGATAAAGACAAAAACAAAGTAAAGGAAACCTTTTCCCTTGTGGAGCCGCTAAAAAATAGGTTATTTCTTCAAAATAGAAAACCCAAACCACTAGACGACTCTGAAATCCTTGATATTATTTTTAGAACTCTTTATCGATAACTTGGACGTTCCTCAAATTGATAAAATCCAACTGTTACTGGTTAAGCTATATTTTTTGGATGATGCAATTCCTTTCGAATTTTCATCAGCTGTCAAGAACGAAAGGAGGGAGAAGAAATCTCATAAGATATTTGTAGAAATGAAAAAAAAATAGATTATTTCTTCAGTTGAATGTTCTTAACCTACAATGAGTTAAGTGGTACGGTTAAGAATTGAGTAATATTCCAAGCATAACTTACCACAAAATTACCGTTACCGTTCTTCAGTAGTAAGTCATCTATTGGCACTATTGTAAACGACTAAGGCTTAAAAATAAAAGTCAATTATTATGTGTATTTTTCAAGGGCGGAGGTGTGTAAATCCAAACTGGGAACTGCAGAAATGCCTAAGTTTGGTTCTGTCTGATTTGCTGTATCTGAAAAGGATAAATTGTATTGGAAAACATAACTTTTCCACTATCATTTAGGACAGTCTCAACATAACATACTGGTCACCATTTCCAGGAACAAAGCATGAAACATATGGCTACTACAATCCTTTTTTTTTTTCATTTTTAATAGTGTGTTTCCGTTATGAATTTCTTCATATTATGATTTATTATAAAGCATATACATTTCTATTTTTAAACTTGGTGACCTATAAACAAAAATTAATGAAATCAGAGCTTGACCTTGTACACATTTAATCACAAATGACATTATGGCTTTGTAAACATTTTTAACTGAACGATTATTAAGCATCAGAGGCCAGGATGAATTTTGCTGCGTGAAAGTACGATGGTCAGTCTCGAATCTGTGGGGTGAAAAAAGAAAATGAGTGAATCAAGTAATTTCGTTACTTTCGGTGACAAAGAAGTGCATAGATCCAAAAAGTTGCATTCACGTCTTCAAACAGTAAACAAACGGATGCGTCAATTAGCCTACTATCGTATATCGTCACTTCCAGTGAGAACAAAAGTCCAAGATAATAAGATTGGGTACATATGCTCAAATTACTTTCTACCATCTAATGAAACAAACAAGAGCAAATCTTTAAAGGTGTTTTATAACTATTCCCCCAATATGGATGGAGTCTAGAAGGTTAGACTAGTTTTAGACGGAATTATTTATCATAGCATTTCTCGTAAATAAAATCGTATCATCGATATTCTACCCTGTAAAGTAGCAAATGCTATAGCATTTCCCATGTCATACCATATCCTATGGCATTTCTTGTCGATAGAACGTGCTCTACTCCGTAGCATTTTCTCCAGCATTTCTGGTCCGATTGCAGCGCCGTGATGTGTTAAAAGGAAGCGAAAGATTTTGTGCCAAATATCTATGCTCTTTGTTTTGTGTTGGGAATTGAATTGTAGTAAAGAAAAATGAGTTGGAGTAGGGATGCTAGTATTATACTGATTGAAAAATATGAGGAGCATCATTGTTTGTACAAAAATTTTAAAAGTCCTTTGTATCATAATAAGCATATGCAACACAGGGCTTTAGAAGAAATAGCGACTGAAATGTCTGTTTTTAGTTTCAGAGCCATAACTGCGCTCTTCTCCAGTGATTTGTTTGCTATGTCACGACAAGATATATATTAGGGTGGTCCCTAATTTTCGATTTCCAAATTTCTCTGCTCCCAACCCCTACTAAATTGGTTCAATGTTGGACCAAATTAATCCATGAAAAAAATTAGTTCAATTGAAAAATATTTAACCGACCCCTAAGCGACCTAAACTTCTGATTATATTTACAATATATAGTATATCGCATAACTTTGGAATAGACCCTTGTAACTTTGAAACGACTGAAGGGAAAGGGATCATATTTTGGATAGAGGTAATGCAGATATATCCACACCTGAAACTGAGTAGTATAGTGATGGCGGCCATCTTGAAGTCCGACATCTTGGATTCAGATCCAAAATTTTAAATAGAAATATGGTCGTATGACACCTTTTTGGGGTAGCTTTTCACGACAAACATACATCTGCCTTTATTTTCCACTTATCTCTGATCATGTAAAAATTAATATCTTTGGAATATAAATATACATTTGGGTCATTTTCTGTAACGGTACCGGAATGTGCTAGTGTCGAAAGTT